>NC_046288.1:8257406-8558327 GCF_004115265.2 Rhinolophus ferrumequinum
TTTATACATGTATCTCTTTTATGCTGAAAATCTTGGCTTCTGCCAAGATTCTACCCACTATGCGTGCTTCTTAAATGTAATGTGCATAAGAGTCACCTGGGGTAAAAATCAAAGATTTCTTGGTCTCGTATAGGCCTTCTCAATTCAGATTGCTTGGGGTATGACCCAAGAATTTGTCTTTTTAACAAGCGCCCCAGATAATACTGATATCGATAGAGGGCAAGGAGTACTCTCTGTGAAAGAGTGCTCACACGGACTGTTGAGTTCTGGAGTGGTGAGTGTTTTTATCCATCACTTCAACTTTTCTGAAGTAGTGGTTTCTTCAAAACATCCCAAGAAACTGTGGATTCAAGAGCAGCATCATGGAAAGTTAGGAAGGGCTCTGAACCAAGTCACAAGGTCAGAGTTTAACTTATAGCCTTTTGTTATGGGACCTTGAGAAAGTGTCTGAATCTTTCTATGCCTTGGTTTCCCCACCAGAAAGTGGGTACAATAATGCCTGCCTACCTCAGAATTTTTGTGAGGATCAAATGAGGAAGTACTTTGTAAGCATCAAATGCTATAGATATATTGAATTATTGGGGGTCCGCTAAGTCTTTCGTACAAGCATTAGGTAATATTATGCTTTAATTATTTTAGAAAAGCAGTAATTTTTCTTTGAATAACCTCTCAGTAAAATGATTTAAGTTTACCTGAAGTATTTTTCTTATTTCTAGGATTGAAGGATATATTCCAAGTAATTATGTAACCGGAAAGAAATCAAACAACTTAGATCAATATGAGTAAGTAAATGGTTATTTTGTGAATGTGGAGAACCAGAAAATGTTTTTATTTTCCCAATAATGTAAGGCAGTTTGGAGATTCATGGATATCTTTCATTATCTTTAGAAGGTGGTCCTGACATATCCTTAACTCAGTGGTGTAGGCTGGTAAAAGACATTGGGAAATTAGTTTCTATAATACACTTTATCTGAAGGTACTGTATATACAAGCAAATACAGTTGATTTTAAACAAATGACAGCGTAGCTGACTTTGAAATACAGATCATTGTTCATTCATTCATGAAATCAGAATATAGTTTCCCAGAGTGGCTTTTTAAAAACAATGTTTATTTCTTTTTTCTAACTATAATAATTTATGATTATTGTTTTAGAATTGTTTGAAAATAGTAAAAAGTTAATAGGAAAAATTACTATTGCTAAATAGAGTTGACTTCTGTCAACATTAGTGTATTTTCCTTCAATCTTTTAAAGACTAGAATCGTGCTGTATACACTGTTTTATATTTTGTTTATTCTATTTAAGCAACATATTATAAGTGTATTTCCTCGTGCCATTAAACATTCTTCGAAAATATTTTCATAACTGCATTATATTTCATTCGGTCATAAATTCATTAAATATTTACTGAGCTCTTAGTATGTATCAGGTACTGTGCTAGGCCTTAGAGGGTACAAGCAGGCATATGGCATATGGATGTGCAATAATTTACATAATCATTTCCTTATTTGTGTGGCATTATGTTGTTTAGGCATCTTTGCTATGTAAAAATAACTGGGATAACCTTTTCCTGCTTGTCATCTTAAACTAGACCTCTAGAAATCCATGTCCTGGGCTAAGGGCTAGTTATAAACTTAGTAAGACTCCTAATGCATGCTGTCATGCTGCTCTCCAGAGAAAGCAATGGGCATACTGGTCCTGTGCCCACTAGCTGTGCGTGTCCAGATTCTAATGAGAGGCCCATATATACCAAATACTCTTGTGGCCATTTTGAGGCAGTGTATTGATGTTTCATTCACTTTCTTTAAAAACAATACCACTGCCACCACCTCCAACAACAATGGAAAGCAGTCTCCTCTGTGCTCGTCACTTCCTGTAACGGGTGTACCTGAGAATCTAGAAAAGGATTAACAGGTTAAAAAGTGACAGCACTTAGTGGTATGATTCCCTCAAGGTTGTTTTATAAGTAGATGAGGGTATAAAAATATCTAAATAAAATAGTGTTTCTGTTCTTCAATAATATTTTATGAAAATATAGCCAAATCCTTAGCTAAAAGGTGAAAGCTTAGACCTGATTTTAATGTGATCTGACTGAGAGCTAACTGATTATTTGGGGGAGGGATATGCTTGGAATCCAGATACTCCTTATCTAAATGGGAGAACTCCCTTATGACGCATTGCAAATGACGGATTGTATGAAGTTTATGATTCATTGCCCTGAGTATTTTGGATATTTCATAGTTTGGAAATTTTCTCTCTTCTGAGGGACTCTCCTCTGTGTGACTAAGTGAATGAGTTGTATCAGGTCTCTCGTGTGGGAGTCCTCTCCGCCATGCGCCCAGAGTTCAGGTATGCCATGTGGCACGGTGCCATGCCTAGCTGCATGAGAAAGAGGAAACCTGTTCCCAGTGTGGGAGTCGGCGTTCCCCTCACGTCTCCTGCCGTCTTTCCATTCCGTGCTGTGTGTTGTTTTTTGCTATAGTCTGTCCTCTAACACATCTTACATGTCCCCAGGAGTAAAAAGCCTTTGCCAGCTGTTGAATCAAGAGTTCTCCTGCTGTCTGTCTGGGCCTGGGAAGATCCCAGGAAATAGACTGTACATCGGGCTGGACTCAGGATTGCCAGGCAGGATTGCCATCAGGAAGCTAGTTCTGACCTCCACACCCAGGTGACAGTTAGGGGAGCAGCAGATAAGAGGAACTGCTGCGGGAAAGAAACTGGGTTCATTGTGATGGTGAGTAAGATGTTCTTGAGGGAAAGATGTTAAAGGAAGAAGATGACAGAAATAAAAGGGCCCTTAGAACAAAAAAAAGTCTAGGATGAGGCTTTGAGTCAGTGGCACAGGAGGCAAAAGCCAAATTAGAGAACCGGCAAAGATTGACGGTTGGTTGGTTGGTTGGTTGGTTGTTTTCTATTTTTTCTTCACTTATACCTGCTGTCTTCCTTTTATGATTTATCCAACCCATCCTCCCCAAGAAGTTTGGCCAGGATCCAACCTTTCCAGAAAGGACTGAGTGTCACCAAATCAGACACCAGTATGAAGTCCTATTCCTCCGGAGTGTTCTGAAGTGACTAACCAATCTGAAAACCTGATTCACATTAAGGTTTTGATATCTAAGACCAGAATGACAAGTTGCTTGTGGGTATTCTTTCTAGATGTTTAGCTCCTTCGTCAAGAGAAGCTAACCCCTAACAGAGTCATTTCTGTGCCGGCTTGTGAGAGCTGTGTGCGGGCTGGCATCTGTGCGGTAGCACCCCTCTGCTCATTATGCATCACGTGGGCTCCTTTACATTTGACCCCTGTGTGTAGTTCTTCCTGACAAGATGAATTCAGCTGAGCTGCTGTCGTCTTGCCCTTCTTGCCTGGTGATAGCTGTCATAGAAAAGGGAGTAAAGGCACAAAGAACTGTTAGGAAATACTCACCAGTAGTTGGTTCATCTATTTATTTGTTCATCACTCTTTCCTGCTTTCCTTCCTTCACCATACCCTTAGAGGTCTGAGTTAATATCTTAGGGAGGGAAAACAGCCTTTCTGGGGAATCTGCAAATGCCATAAAAAAATGACCCTTCAGATAGGATTTCATAGAGCCTGCCCTTTGTGCAGTGGATTCCTTTTCTTTCCTTTTTTCCTTTATTTCTCCCCAGGAGCTTGAATCTACTAGGTGAGGAAAGGACCTCTTTCTTTCTCTGAGTGTCTTATATCTAATTTCCTCTCGGGAGTCCCAATTCAGCTTTACTGATTTCTTGCATCTGAAACGTGAGACTAACCCCCCATTGCTTACTCTTGTGAAGAAGGGTTGGAGCTTCTCTCGTTAATAAAGAGAATTTTTTCGATCTTTTTATTGATTTATAATGTATAATGAGAGCTCCTGTTCCCTTTCCTTAGATCATTTTTGTGACTTTTCTGGCATTCTGACAAATGTTTCTTTTGTCAGTGGAAAAGCTTTAGGGACAGAATCCAATCTGTTCTCATTTATTATATTTCTCAATTGTACTCAGAAATTGATTGATCAAAACTGCAATTTTGTTGAACTCTGGCTCAGTTAATAAATTGGGGTCCACAGCAGTGAGCTTTTAATGTTCACAATTCTGAGGCCTGGTTAATCACCTCAGGCTCCAAATAAAATAGTTATCAGCTTGTATTGTGATTGTAATTTGTGTTTGGCCCCTAAGCCTGCACAAAGGAGTCCAGACCACAAAAGATATTGTATTGTATTTTATTCTTTGTATTTTTCCTTTACTCAACCAGGGAAGGCTTTTGTATTCGTTTGTCTCAGGGTGTTTGCTGGGCCAAAAGCATGTACTGGTTCTCTTATTCAAGTCTGAACAGTGGTGGAAAATTCAAATGTCCAGAGGGGCCAAGCTGGCTTCATAACATGGGAAGGAAATATGACTGTGGTGGGGGTTTCCTGCCCACTAAAGGGCATCTAAAACAAACAAACATGCAAACAAACACCGAAAAAATAAAGTTAAAACTGAAGGCCAACGTAAACAGTCTGAGTTCATGTTCTTTGACCCTTGAACAACATGGGTTTGAATTTTATGGGTCCACGGATACATGATTTTTTTCCCATAAATACTGTAAATGTATTTTCTTAATAATATTTCTTTTCTCTAGCTTACTTGATTATAAGGATACAATATATACTATATAGAACGTATGCAATATATGTTAATTGACTTTTCTGTTATTGGTAAGGCTTCTGGTCCACAGTCGGCTATTAGTAATTAATTGTTTGGGGAGTTAGAAGTTCTGTATGGCCTTTTGATGGTTCAGGGGGTGTGTGTCAGGACTCCTAAACCCATGTTGTTTGAGTGAACTGTCATCTCATGGAGAGATTGGCCTGGGGAAGCAGGGAGAGGGGAAGACCTGCCTGTGAGGATGAAATGGGAGATGGCAGTATCCTTCATTCTTTGGGATACATAGATCTGCAGGGACTTGGGGTTGTGGCACAGAGTGGCAGGGCCTGGAGGGAGGTCAGGCGCCACTGCTCGGCCATGGTGAGAGTCCCACAGCAGAGCCTGGGGTAACCGCCAGGGTTGGGGGCTGTGTTAGGTCCAGGAAGTCTGGAAGACCCAGGAGGCCTGCTGTTCTATTTTGCTGTTTCATTCGACACTTGGGACCTTCGTGAAATTCAGTGGGGGAAACTTCATAACGACTTGAGATGAAATCTACTGCCTATTGGTACGATGGGGGCTTGGGATAAGATTTAGTGGAATTAAAGACAATAATGCAAAGTGACATTTCCTGCATATTTCAGTCTGGGAAATAAAATTCATTCTTGCCATTATAATAGTGAAAAATTAGAAATGATTTTTTATGTTAAATAATGAAAATAGTTTAAATTATGGCACATCCATACCATGACACATAGAACTATATTGCTTTACAGTGATACATGAAAAAACCAGGGTATGATTTGGCAAGTATAGTTTGATCCCACTTTAATAAAAAAAGTAAGAATGTTGGTATACATGTATCTTCATAAAAATATGGGTAGAAAAAGTCTGGAAGTATCTACAGTAAATGTTACTAGTGATGGTATTACTGAGACTATGAGTGATGTGTTATTCTTACTTACTGTAGTTGTTATTGATGAGAAATATTACCTTGTTAATCCTAAAAATGATAAAATATAATTTTAGAAACCTGGGGCCTTACACATATATTTTCTGTTCAGATGGTATTGCAGAAATATGAACAGAAGCAAAGCAGAGCAACTCCTCAGAAGTGAAGTAAGTGTTTGTACTTGTTTCCTGGGTTTGGTTTCATCACACGTTAATTGTAATGAATCCGTGATAAGTAATTCCACATACCTCTGCTCCCAAAGCCTAAAAAATACTATGACATGAATACAGGGTCTTGTTTTTTAAAATCATTTAAAAGTGAAAACTGGTATATTAGTTTCCTGGGGCTGCCGTAACAAAGTACCACAAACTGAGTGACTTAAACAACAGAAATTTGTGGTTTCATGGTTCTAGAGGTAAGAAATCTGAAATCAGGACGTCAGCAGGGTTGGCTCCTTCTGAGGAGGGAAGGATCGGTTGTAGGCTTCTCTCCTTCTCACCCTGTACATGTCTGTCTCTGTGTCCAAATTTCATTTTTATAAGGACTCCGGTCATACTCATTTAGGGCACACCCATATGACCTCTTTTTAACTTGATTCTCTGTGTAAGACTCCAAATAAGGTCACATTCTGTAGTACTGGGGGTTAGGACTCTAACAAACGTTTTTTGAGGGGAAACAATTAAACCCATAAGAATAGGTCATAGCTACACATGAGTAACATTATCTTTACTCTCTTATTGATTTATCATTTGCACCTTGATTGTAGTACTTAAATGAATTTTTCCTTTTTGCTTGAAGTTGTTTGTTTCCAAATAATTAACATCAGTAGTGCATGATATCATTTGGAAATGAAGTTTAAATATTGAGTTGCCATTAGAAATAAACGTAATAAAATTCTTACATTATCACAAGAAATGAAACAACAGGATAAAATGTAGTACAGAGGAAACTAGAGAGGACTAAGTAAGGAGTCCCACGTCTAGCTGTGACTTTTTCAGTCTATTTTTGCATCTGTAAAATGAGGAGGTTGGATTAGAAGGTGATCTCTACAATTCTCTGCATTTATGATCTAGTTATTCTATTTAGTAATACATAGTTCCCAATCTTTTAAACCCATGCTTTCTCATTTTATCTCCTGCTTATTACCATGAGTTAAGGTTTTGTTGGGCACTTGTTTCTGTAGTTTATATTGAGAGAGCAATAGCTGGTGACGTTGCTTGATTCAAATGACATGTTAACTCTCCCACAGGATTCCTACATGTCTCCCTGGTGACACCACAATGAGAGGCAGCTGTAGAGGAGTAGGTAGCTAGTAGACCTGGAGTCCACATCCTGGCTCTGCTGTTTACTAGCTGTGTGATCTCACACAAATTGTCCAACTTTTATGTGCCCCACTTCCTTACCTGTGAAATAAAATGGGGGTAACAGTAGTACCCACTTCATAGGACTGTTTTGGGGATTAAGTATAGCTACGGATTAGAACATATTAGAACAGAATAAGTTCTTAGGCTAAGTGTAATAAGTCAGACAAAAAGTCGAGAACCATATGACTTCACTCATATGTGGGATATAAAAACTGAAAGCAAGAAAGGAACAAGACAAACAAATAAAAAAACAAAAACTCGTAGACACAGACAATAGTTTAGTGGTTTCCAGAGGGTAAGGGGGGAAGGGTTTGGTAGAAGAGGGTAAAGGGGATCAAATATACGGTGATGGAAGGAGAACTGACTCTGGATGGTGAACACATAATGCAATATATATATAGATGATGTGTTACAGAATTGTACACTTTAAACCTATGTAGTTTGTTGACCATTGTCACCCCAATAAATTTTAATAAAAAAATAAATAAAATGGTAAATTACACAGAAAAAAACAGAATAAGTTCTCAATAAATGTAGCTATTATACTTTTTACAGATTGATTAACTGTAATGATCATTGTCCCTAATTGTTTTTACAGATTTGTTTGTGGGGTTTTATTTAATTTCATTGTCTTTCTTATGAATAAGAACAAAATTTATTTTATTTCTCAACTATTGAAAATACTTCCATCTTAAATCAACTTCAGTGCTGGAGATTGACTGTGGTGTTATTGGTGCAGAGAAGTATTGGAGGTTCTGAGCTTCTATTTCTTGCTCTGTGGCCTGGAACCTGATGAGGATTTATCCTTTAGTTGTTTATCATTGTTTCTGTCTTTTGGTTTTTCCTTGCTTAAGTTGTTTGTATCTCCATCTCTTCTTTTGTAAAAAATGAAATTTAATATTGATTTCCAGGAAAATTAAAAACATTCTTGTAAAGAGTACTGAGATATTTACAGAAAAAATGCTATCTGGATAGAAGATAATATTGAATCAGAATCGAAGCTGATAGCAAATATGAAAAAGATACGAAGTGAAACCCAATCATTAAGAAATACATTTTTCAGTATCTGTTTTTATGTCCAGGACTTAAAGGAATTGTAGTTTTGTCTGTTAGTTTTGGAAGGGCCCTGAAAGATTGTCTTGTTGAAATGTCTTACACTATGTGTGAGAAGATTTGTGATTGTGGGGAATTGTGAGTGTGCTTTCTTTAATCTCATGGCCCAGTGATATCAAGGGAAAGGTCTGTGGCTGCACCCTGTCGGTCGGTAAGTTGTGCTTCTCCGAAGCAGATTTTCTAGGCAAAGGATAATAATCATGAAATTGTAAGATTGGGTTCTTAAATCTTCTTCAGGGCATTGACTGATACTTGTTATTGCATTGGAACAATTTTCTTCACTTGTATTTTAGGATAAAGAAGGTGGTTTTATGGTAAGGGATTCCAGTCAACACGGCATGTACACAGTCTCCCTTTATACGAAGTTTGGAGGGTAAGTAGTCTGTCTCTCTCTCTTTCTCTCTCTCTCTCTCTCTCACTTTCTCTCTCAGAGTTTTTTTTTATGAAGTTCCCATATAGCTTGTATGGATTCATTATTTTCAAAAAATATGCTGTATTTCAACATTAAAAAAGAAAACCCAAACTCGATTTTTAAAGTCTATATGATTTTTTATATTCATGTATCAGTAATTTTCCTCATAGTTTTCCATATACATGTTTGTTGAGAATGGTGATGAAAACTTTGCCAACATTCCACAGATAGTTCCTATGCACTGCACTAGGTGCTGTAGATACCACAGCGAGCAAAGGAGACACAGACCCTGCCCTCCAATAGCTTAGTGGGGGCTTCAAACAAGCAAACAGGCAGTTATGGTAACATGAGTAAATGCTGTGCTAGGAGGCAGTGTGTGTGTGTGTGTGTGTGTGTGTGTGTGTGTGTGTGTGTGTGTAATGGGGTACGGAGCCCAGACACATCTGAGTTAGTCATTAATGTAGCTGAGACCTGACAGGTGAGACAGACAAAGTTGGAGGGAGGAGAAAGAGTATTTCTACTGAGGAAAATGCCTGGACCCAGAAGTGAATGAGGACATGGTGAGTTCCAGGAACTGACAAAAGTGTATTGTAGCTGGAGTGTAGAATGGGAGGGGCGGGGTGAAGGGAGGAGAGAGAAGCCTGAGAGATAAAAGTGGATGTTAGGTTAGGTTAGGTCGTGTCAATGGCAAGGAGTCTGAGCTTTATCTTAAGAGCAGCTGGCCAGAGGGCAAGGGGGAAGGGGGTGGTGGATGAGGGTAAATGGGATCAAATATATGGTGATGGAAGGAGAACCGACTCTGGGTGGTGAACACACAGTGTAAAATATAGATGATGTGTTACAGATTAGTACACCTGAAACCAATGTAGCTTTACTAACCATTGTCACCCCAATAAACTTTAATTAAAAAAAAAAAAGAGCAGAGGGGTTCTTCTGAATGGATTTTTGGCAAGAGATAACTCGAGAAGATCTATGTTCGAGAAAGATAATTAAAATAGAATATTTCCATTTTTCATAAGTGTAGTTTATTCACTTTTAAAGGTGTAATTCTTCTACACAATTACAAGTTTATACCAACAGCAGAGACAGAAAGCGGTACCTAAGACTTAGCGGTATTTTAAGACTTAACTGTGGGTAAATGGAGTTGGTAAATGTTCTCTTTCACAATCTCAGGCAAGGGACCAAGAATGTTATTAGTGACCACTTTAAAAACTTCCACCTGTTAATGTGAAAGGAAAAACTAAGAAGAACATGGGGAAAAAGAAAATTTGTGCCACGAATAGAAGGGGCCACATGTAAGAGTCTTGCCGTGACCTGTTAGAAAACATCTTTGGAGTGAAGGGACCTTATTCCAACTTGGTTCTAACACAGTTTGATTTTTATTATAGAGAAGGCTCGTCGGGTTTCAGGCACTATCATATAAAGGAGACAACAACATCCCCAAAGAAGTATTATCTGGCAGAAAAACATGCATTTGCTTCAATTCCTGAGATCATTGAATATCATAAGCACAATGCAGCAGGTAAGTGAGTTTTGAAAACGGGTTTCAAATACTAGGTAGTGGTTAAAATGATTAGAGATTGTGATGAATTCTTCTTTGAGTAGTTTTATTATGTAGTTAATTGTCAAATGTGATTGATTTAAAATTATTGCATGTTAAGGAACTGATAGACACTATATACAAAGAAAAATCAGAAAGTATCTCAAGTCTCGTAGAAAGCTGTCTTGACCTTAGGACATGAGTTATTCTCACTGTATACGGTAAATGTCACATTTCTATCATTTTATCCTTGCTACTGACAAAGATTTTCCCAGACTTTAGTCAGGCTCTTGAACTGTCTCCTGGGCCCGTCTGTGCACTTTCTTATAAAATCGAGTTTTAGCAGGAGCGCTGCTCAATCAGTGTAACCAGAACCCCATACACTCCACGTCTAACCTCTGCTCACCCCCGGCTTCCGGTTTCTCCTCCTCCACCATCCCCCAAGTGATGGAGGTCAGCCTGCCTTGTCTTCCTCAGGAATCCTGGCAGACCGGTGTAGTCAGAACTGCCCCCTTCCAGGTTGACTCTGGGTGGTGAACACACCACCCAGATTTATGGATGATGTGATACAGAATTGCACACCTGAAATCTATGTAATTTTACTAACAATTGTCACCCCAATAAATTAAAAAATAAAATTAAAAAAAAAAAAAAAAAAAGAACTGCCCCCTTCCCTTCCCTTCCCTCTGATGTTTCTCTTAGTGACGCTCCAGCCGCTGTCCCCCACCTACTTCTTGGCTGTAAATTCCCACTTGCCCACGCTGTCTTCCGAGTTGAGCCCAATCTCTTACCCTTACTCTAAAATCCCATTGCAGTGGTCTCTGTGCTTGTCACCGTGGTCCTGGGGGAAGTCTGCCTTACGAATTTTAAAATTAACTTGAAATTTTATCATCTTTCATCACCTTAAAATTAACTTGAAATTTTATCACCTTTTGCCAAGTCTGTTGCTGTTTGTGGCTCTGTTCACTTTTCTCAGATAATGATCGGAACCGTTATTGAGATAATTTACAGCCCATAAAGGTCACCAATTGAAAGTGAACAATTCAGTTGTCGTTGGTGTATTTACAGAGTTATGCCAGCCTTTATCATAATATAAGAACATTTTCATCATCCAAAAAAGAACGTTTGTACCTATTAGCAGTCACTCCTCATTCCTTTCACTAGTCCAGCCCATGGCAACAACTAATTTACTTTGTCTTTACAGATTTGCCTTTTCTGGACATTTCGTATAGATGTAATCAGACGATATGTGGTTGTTGTGACTAGCTTCTTTGACTTAGCATAATGTGTTTGTGGGTCGTCCATGTTCTAGCCTGTATAAGTACTGCATTTCTTTTTATTGATGGATAATAATCCATTGTTTATAATGGATTAATTGATATTTTGTTTATATCAATTTATCCCCTAAAGGACTTTTTCTTAGCTCTTATTCTGTTATTTTCTTTTTCCGTGTTTACATTCCACTATTCCTTTCTTTTGGGTTCTTGTATACATTTTTTTCTTCACTGTTATCTCAATTCACTCATTTAACAAACATGTATTGAGTGCCTACTACATGCCAGGAACTGTGCTGGGTTCTATAGGGAGACTGTGGTAGAATAGGTTGTCATTGATCCATTCTGTCTCTCCCAAATCTTACCATCTGGCGGGAAAGACAAGTACATAACAATGTAAGTGAGCATGAGATATGCTATAGTAGAGGAAATACAAAGCGTTATGGGTGTTTATAGGAGAGATACTTGCCGTTTATTCATAGTTAGTGCTGTAAGCAACTTAGATTAAAGGATTTAATGTGCCTCACTAATTTCCAGTAGTTGGTATTTCTAACTGGCATTTTACAGCCTTATTTGTTTGTCAAGATTCCTAATGTGCAGTTATGTGAGATGAATTACTTTAATTTTTAGTAGACTACTGTAATTTCCTTCCATGGTAAGATCTCATATTGGACATGAACGTGAAGTAATAATTGATAATAACTGTTAGAAAGCTTTTAACATCCTTTAAAATGTTTGAGAAGAGAATATGCTAGCATGGGGCCCAAGGAACACTGTAGTATTTAAAAGGAAATGTTTGTTGAATGAATAAAAGCTTATATCTATATTTAAATTTTTTATGCTCCATAAAAAATATGAAGTTGTCAACACAGAGAGTGGGATCTTCTTCCTTCCTGCTTTCCTCTCTTATTTTTTGCCAGCATATAGCACAATGCCGTATGTACACACAGAGAAGAGCACTAAGTGAATAAATAAATGAATTTTATAAGTGGGTTTCTAGTTTAGCACTTTACCATGCAGAATGATTAAGAATGAATTCTACTGTAATACTTTCTGTGATTTCTAGGACTTGTCACAAGGCTGCGGTACCCAGTTAGTGCAAAGGGGAAGAATGCACCAACCACTGCAGGATTCAGCTACGGTAACTCATTCTGTAGTTGCATTGGCTAATTTTGCTTGCAAAGAATCCATTTTCACAAGACCAATTTAGTTGTGTAGAATTCCACATGGTGGGACTGTTTTTGTAAGTTTTATAGAATGGGTTTTTTAAATGATTATACTTACACCTGTAGTAACCCTAGGTTTTCTGTTTTCATCATGAATCATAATTCAACAGAAAACTCCCTGTCAGTGAAAAATAAGCATCACCATGTTACATCTAAAATAAGCTAAAGCCTTTCCTGGTTTTCACTGGCTTTGTTGGTTACTAACAGGAAAGTAAGGGTGGAGGGAAGTAACAGAGAAGGCATCCAACTTGATTATTGTCATTGTTGCTTCTGGCAATAGCCTTTTAAACAGCAGGGTAAATTCTTTCCAACTTGCTGGAATTGGAAAAGAAAAGGGGAGGGGGTGGGGAAAGTGGTAAAGGATGGAGTTTTTATTTTTTTTATGGTACCTTTAACTTTCAGGCTCTGTTATTATTCACTTCCTATGCAGCATCTTTTTGCCTTCTTCAGTTCACTTTGCTTGTATGTGACAGCTTGGAAGAGGTACATTCTTCCCAGAGGGTGGAAAGCCATCATTTGCAGTTTAGATGCGTGTTGCAAGTCTGCTCTGAGTTTTCCCAGTATTGTCCTGTAACTTTGACATTGACCTTGGTTGTTATAGTTCTTTGTTTCTCACTGATTCGTGCTCTAGTCTCTGTATTGACTTTTATCCCTTTCCCCCTTTTGTCTCACAGAAAAATGGGAGATTAACCCTTCAGAGCTGACTTTTATGAGGGAATTGGGGAGTGGACTGTTTGGAGTGGTGAGGCTTGGCAAGTGGAGAGCTCAGTACAAAGTAGCCATCAAAGCTATTCGGGAAGGTGCAATGTGTGAGGAAGACTTTATAGAAGAAGCTAAAGTGATGATGTAAGTTACTATGTTCTTTCTGGTTCCCTTTTTTGCATTAAAAAGTGGTCCTTCACCAGCATTAACCCCTGATGGTTTCTTCTGCTATCGTCACTGTGTACGCATGACTTCTCTCCTAGGAAACTGACACACCCAAAGTTGGTACAGCTTTATGGCGTATGCACCCAGCAGAAACCACTTTACATTGTTACCGAATTCATGGAAAGGGGCTGCCTTCTGAATTTCCTCCGACAGAGACAAGGTCATTTCAGTAGAGACGTGCTGCTGAGCATGTGTCAAGATGTATGTGAAGGGATGGAGTACCTGGAGAGAAACAGCTTCATCCACAGAGATCTGGTAAATTATAAACCACCTGTATTCCCATTCATTGGCCAAATTCCTTTGAAACAACTGAGTTAGCAAATGAGCGTTGATGGGTCAGTACCCAGTTTTTGTTCTCAACAGTATTTCGCCATTATTTTTAAACTTGGTTAAGTTTAACTTGCACCATAATGGTAACAGGAAGATCTTTTTAAAACCTAATCCATATAATCCATAATTACATAGGCAATTGTATAAATAATACATAATTAAATAGGCAATATTTCCCAATAAGTTAATCACGCATAGATTATTTAATCTCCATAAGCATCTCATGAGACAGCTAGTCATGACTGTGTTTCTGATCATTATTTTACAAATAAGGAAATTGGCTTCAGAGACATGAAATGACTTTGTATATGGTGAGAAATGACGAGGTTGAAGGTTGACTGATCCTTTAAACTCCTAAACTCACGTCCATCTCACACATTATAAGCAGAAACTGTAGCAACTGGTTCATTTTGTTTATCTCTGAAATCACTGGGAAAAGATGGAAGCCCATGTTAATTCCAGAAAATACCAGAAAAAGTAATCTATTACTGGTTTAAATGATTGTGACGGAGACACATCTTAATTTTCCTCTCGTTCTTTCTCCCTCTCTCCCTCATTCCTTTCCTTCTCTTTTTCCCTCTGCCTAGTCTTCCCAAATGTGTCTATTTTCAGCATGTTGATAGAATTATCAGTCCCCTATCCCCTGTAACCACCACTTTATTCTCTGATTTTTTTACAATTTTGACTCTTTTTTTTTTTTTTTTTAGGATTCCACTTGTAAGTGATATCACACGGTACTTGTCTTTCTCTGACTTATCTCAGTGTAGTATGTTGAAGTTCCCTTCATAATGTCACAAATAGCAGGACATCTTTCTTTCTCGTGGTTGAATAATGTTCATTGTATATATATTCCACATCTTTTTTTTATCTATTCATCCCTTGATGAGCATTTGGGTTGTTTACATATCTTGGCTATTGTGAATAATGCTGCGATACATGGGTGTGCCTGTATCTCATCAAAATCCTGTTTTCATTTCCTTTGGGTATATTTCCAAAAGTGGATTGCTAAATTGTATGGTAGATCTGTTTTTAATTTTTTGAGGACACTTCGTATTGTTTTTCATAGTGGTTGGACTAATTTAAATTCACACTAATGTACATGCATAAATGTTCCCTATTCACCACACCCTTGCCAACACCTGTTGTCTCTTGTCTTGTTGATGATCGCCATTCTAACAGGTGTGAGGCGATATCTCACTGTGGTTTTGACTGACATTTCCCTGATGATTAGTGATGTTGAGCACCTTTTCATGTGCTTATTGGCTATTTTGATGTCCTCTTTGGAAAAATGTCTATTTAGTACTTCCCATTATTAAATTGGTTTGTTTGTTTTTTGTTAAATTCTGTTAGTTCTTTATATATATTGGATGTTAACTCCTTATCCGATATATGGCTTCCCAAAATTTTCTCCCATTTTGTAGGCTGCCATTTCATTTTATTGATTATTTCCTTTGCCACGCTGAAGCTTTTGAGTCTGATGTAGTCCTATTTATTGATTTTTGCTTTTGTTGTCTGTGCTTTTGATGTTACGTCCAAAAAATCATTCCCAAGACCAATATCGATGAGTTTCTTCCTTACGTTTTCTTCTAGGAGTTTTATGGTATCAGACCTTATGTTTAAGCCTTTGATCCACTTTGAGTTAATTTTCGTGCGTCGTGTGAGATAGGGGTCTGATTTCATTGTTCTGCATGTGTTTCTCCAGTTTTCCCAGCACCATTTGTTGATGAGACTGTTTGTCTCCCATTGGGTGTTCTTGGCTCCTTGTGGAATATTAGTTGACTATAAATGCCAGGATTTAATTCTGGGTTCTCTAGAATTTGTTCTATTGTTCTGACTATTTTGTGCCAGTACCATACTGTTTTTACTATGGCTCTGTTGTATAATTTGAAATCAGGAAGTAGGATACCTCCAGCTTTGTTCTTTTTTCTCAGGATTGCTTTGGTTATTCAGGGTCTTTTGTAGTTCCACACACATTTTAGGATTGTTTCTTCTCTTTCTGTGAAGAATGCCTTTGGTATTTTGATGGGGATTGTGTTGAATTTATAAATAGCTTTGGGTAGTCTGGCCATCTCAACAATATTTATTCTTCCTATCCATGAATACAGATGTCTTTTCTACTTGTTTGTATCTTCTTCAGTTTTTTTCAGCATAATCTTGTCATTTTCATTGTACTGATCTTTTGATTTTAGTTAAGTTTATTACTAAGTATTTTATTGGTTTTGATGCTAATTTTGAATGGGATGGTTTTCTGTATTTCCTTTTCTGATGCTTCATCATTAGTGTAAAGGAATGACACTGGTTTCTGTAAGTTGATTTTGTAACATGCCACTTTAGTGATTAATTCCAACCACTTTTTGATTGACTCTGGGATTTTCTATATGTAAGATAATACTGTCAGCAAATAGTTTTTAATTCTTCCTTCCCAATTTGGATGCCTTTTATTTCTTTGTCTTGCCCAATGGCTCTAGCTAGGATTTCCAGAACAATATTGAATAGGAGCAGTGAGAGTGGGCAGTCTTGTCTTGTACCTGATCTCAGAAGAAATCTTTTCAATTTTTCTCCAATGATTATAATGTTAGTGGTAGGTTTATCATATGTGGCCTTTATTATGTTGAGGTACATTCCTTCTCTAATCAATCTGTTAAGGGTTTTTATCGTGAAAGGACATTGTATTTTGTCAAATGCTTTCTCTGTGACTATTGAGATGAACATATGATTCTCATCTCTTATTGATATAATGCATTATACTTACTGATTTGCATATGCTGAAACAGCTGTGCATCCCAGGGGTAAATCTGACTTGGTCATGGTGTATAATCCTATTAATGTGTTTTTGAATTAGTTTGCTAACATTTTGTGGAGAATTTTTGCATCTGTATTTATCAGGGATATTGGTCTATAGTTTTCTTGTGATACCATCATCTGGTTTTTGTATCAAGGTAATGCTGGCTTTGTAGAATAAATTTGGAAGTGTTTTCTCTTCTGTAGTATTTTGGAAGAGTTTGAGGAGGATTGGTTGGTATTAATTCTTCTTTAAATATTTGGTAGAATTCACCGGTGAAACCATCTGGCCCTGGAGTTTTCTTTGTTGGTACTTTTTTGATTACTGACTCAATCTCTTGACTCATTACTGGCCTGTTCAGCTTTCTTCCTGATTCACTCTTGGTAGATTGTGTGTTTCTAGAAATGTATCCATTTTTTCCTACTTATATGATTTGTTGCCATGTAATTGTTCATAGTAGTCTCTTATAACTTGTGTACATATAACTTTTGTATTTCGGTAGTGTCAGTTGTAATGCCTTCTGCTTCATTTCTAATTGTATTTGAGTCTTCTTTCTTTTTTTTCTTTGTCATATACAGAAACAGGTTTGTTAATTTTGTTTATCTTTTGAAAGAACCAGCTTTTAATTTTGTTGGTCCTTTCTATTGTTTTTCTGATCTCTATTTCATTTCTTTCTGCTCTGATTTTTATTATTTCCTTCCTTTTGCGAATTTTGGGCATAATTTGTTCCTCTTTTTCTAGTTCCTTGAAGTGTAAAGTTAGATCTCCCTAATTTCTTAATCTATGTGCTTGTTGCACTACACTTTCAAACTGCTTTTACTTCATCCCACAAAATTTACTATGTTGTATTTTCATTTGTTTTGAGATAATTATTTATTTCCCTTTTGATCTCTTCTTTGACACACTGGTTTTTGAGAAGTGTGTTGTTTAGTTTCCACGTATTTGAAGATCTACTACTCACTTTATAGTTTCTTACCTTTTTGTATGTGTGATAAGAGCATGTAGATTTATTCTCTTAGCAAATTTCAAGTTTAAATTGGATTTTTTTTTTGCTTTTGAGTTGTATGACTTTCTTATATATTTCATGTCAAATATTTGTTTTGCAAATATTTTTTCCCATTCTTGAATGAGGCAGAAGAGCCTATATTTACTCTTGTGTATACAGTTGACCCTCGAACAACATGGGGGTTAGGGGCTCCAACCCCCACACAGTTGAAAATCCGTGTATAACTTTTGATTCCCCAAAAAATTAATTGATAGTGTACGGGTGACTGGAAGCCTTACCAATAACATACACAGTTGATTAACGCATATTTTACATATTATATGTATTATATACTGTATTCTTACAATAAAATAAGCTAGAGAAAAGAAAATGTTATTAAGAAAATCATACATGTAGAGTACTATATGTATTTTTTGAAAAAACAATTCACATATAAGTGGACCTGTGTAGTTCAAAGCCATGTTGTTTAAGGGTCAGCTGTATGTTGGAGACGTTTGCATAGGTGTACAAACAATTTTTGAAGAGATGTTTCCACCCTCTGCTGATGTTGACTGGGCTAGACTAAATTTAAAATAAATAGAGCTTATATTTTTCTACATTTATTATGGAACTTTGTAACTAATATGTCATTATAATATTGTTTTCCAGGCTGCCAGAAATTGTCTAGTAAATGAGGCGGGAGTTGTAAAAGTATCTGATTTTGGAATGGCCAGGTAAGTCTGAGTTTAAGTATGCATTTTCTTTTAATTTTGGATGAAATTAATATGAGACCATGCCCTTTCCCTTGAAAGTAACAGGAAGCCTGAATTTTTCTTTGCAGTTTGACTATGTCAGCTTCTTCCTCTTCTATTTAAGAGCTGTTTTGAAACCACAGCTTTTGTTTCATTAGCAAAATAGTACCCATCATTATTTTAATAGAGGAACTAATTGTTTTTTCTGCTTATTAGTGTTTTTGATATAAGGTAATAAATTAGGTTATTTGTATTTTGAAAAATTTCTTTGCTGAATGTATCCATTTTACTGTTAGCTTTGGCTTTTTCTCAGGTGAATAAATTGTTGAGGAATTATGATTGCTGATGTTTTATTATGTGGCTTTATGTGATATTCACATTAGCTTGTAGAATGAACAAGCATGGGAATGATCTGCACTGATGAAGCAGGAAGGCAATCTGGTCAGCTAGCCCTTCTGAGAGAAATAATTAAAATCAATAAGTATACACTGTGTTAATTATTGTTAATAATTCTCTCCACTAGGTGGCAGGATGGCCTGTTAAATACATTACTTCCTTTTCTCCCTGGTGTGGATTAGATTTCTAGAATCTTTTGTTTTCACAGAAATCTTTTCGTGGGTAAAGTTCTTAGAATACCCAAATCTGTAGTGTTTTTATTTGCTTAATTTTTATAATTTTAATAGGGTGTTAGAAAAGACCTTTAAAAAATATTTAGTTCTTTCCCTCTATACATCCATATGTACACTCATAAGAAATTAAGTGCCTACCATGTTCCAGGCACAATGGTAGACCGAACCATAGCAGACAATATGACATACGAGTCCTGGCTCACATGCAGCTTATTTTCAAGAGGAAGATGAAACATGGGACCTGAGACATGCAGAGAGGAAAACAAACGCAGAATAAAATGACAGAGCAGGGCCAGCAAACTGTCCTCGGGGCCACATGTGACCCACCACCTCTTTCTGTAGAACCTGTTACCCAACAACGGTTTTCACACTTTCAAATGGTTGAAAAAAAGTTGAAAGAATATGACACATGAACATTATCTGGCATTTAAGTGTCAGTGTCCATAAATAAAGTGTGACTGAGACACAGCGTCGCTCACTCACTTCTATGTTGTCTGTGGCTGCTTTCACCCCACCAAGACCCAGGTGAGTGGTTGTGGCAGAGACTGGCCTGCAAAATCTGAAATATTCGTCATCTGGCCCTTCACAGAAATAGTTCGCTGGCCCCTGTGATGGAGATAACTTGGGGTTAGGGCTGGGGAGAGCACTGAGTGGTGGCCTGGGTAGGTGGCTGCTTTAGATCTGGTGCTCTGGAAGTCCTCTTTGAGATCCTTAATATTTGAATGAGACCCCAAAGGCAGAAATTAGCCAGGTAGGTGAAAGAATGAGGAGAAAATATTCCAGATGGAAGAAACACCAAGTGTAAAAGTTTGAAATCTGGGACAGGCTCGGCCAGCTCGAGGAATGGAAAGAGGATGGGGTGGCTGGCCCCTGGGCAGCACAAAGAGCAATAATAAAAGCAGGCAAGGACCAGGTCATACCGGTCAAGTTTAGCTCCTAAGGAAACTGGGGCCCAGGGAGCTTAGAAAGCTGGTCTTGTCAGAAGTGGGGCCGAAACGGCTGACTGGTGGGTCCTTAATTACCCAGTGCTCTTTATTGGCTTTTTATGATGATGTTCTGTATCTGACAGGCAGTCCTCCAATGTCACATGTTCAGTTTTCATACGTTTGGCTTTCAGAAGATCTGTGCTTTTGTATCCACCCCTCTAACACACTCATTAGACACTAAATTCAGAGTCCCCTGATTGACAGACGAGTTGGTCCAGCACATGGTGCATTGTCACCACCTTTGTCCATACAGGAAACGAGGTTTGTGTAGTTATTTGAATATTTTCTTCTGGAGTTTTTTAGAAATCAACTTTATATGTTCATACAGTACACAAACACATTCCCCTTGGAAATACATACTGAGCACATTACAGGAAGGGCTGAAGGTCCCATATTTACCAGCCCAATCAAGGATTCTCCCCCAGACATAGCCAGTGTTACCAGTTTGTGTGTGTCCTTCCAGAAGGACAGAAGTTGCTCCCATAGGAAATTATATAATATTGTTTTGAGTGTGTGTGTGTGTGTGTGTGTGCGCACGTGTGCGTGTGTAGGAGGGATGTCATGGTGTATAAAAATATACTCCACCATTTACGTATGTCATGTTGCAATTCGCTTTTTTGACTTGTAGTTCTAAATTGTGCTCTGTGGAATTGTGGGGACTAAAAGCACGTGTGTCTCCAGATGCTCTGCACCACTTCCTTTACAGCAGCTTCGCTTTAGATGTTTTACATGTGAGGCCTTTGGGTGAGACTTTGTTTTAAGAACAAAAATTGCTTACAAGAAAAAGTTTGCAAACTATTTTATTCTACCTCTATTGCCTTATAAAAAAGAAAAAAACAAACTGAGAAGTGAATGCATAGATACTAATATTACAATGCATCCATTTGAAGCACTGAATTCGAGCTGAGATGGAAGTCGCCAGGCGTGGCCACCGAGGCAAACATTTAGCTTCAACCGGATGCTTGTTGGACTTCAGTCAACTGTGTTTTTGATTCTAAGGGGGAAAAAAAACGTGTACAAAATGCAGATCGTAACTCAGAGGTGTAAACTCACAGTGTGTCTTACTGTAGGTATGTTCTGGATGATCAATACACAAGTTCTTCCGGTGCTAAATTTCCTGTGAAGTGGTGTCCACCTGAAGTGTTTAATTACAGCCGCTTTAGCAGCAAATCAGATGTCTGGTCATTCGGTAAGACACATGGCCCATTTTTCCTCAATTCTGCTCTGAAGAGGAAGTGGATATGTCATTTGGTAATCCTTATTCTTTCCAAGGTGTTTTGATGTGGGAAGTATTCACTGAAGGCAGAATGCCCTTTGAGAAAAACACCAACTATGAAGTGGTAACCATGGTTACTCGCGGTCACCGACTCTACCGGCCGAAATTGGCATCCAAATATGTATACGAGGTGATGCTGAGATGTTGGCAGGAGGTATACAATTTTTTTTGTGTGCTCTTTAAAAAAGTCTCTAAAACATTATGGATCTGGGCTTATAGATTAATAGTGTGTAGTCTTTATAGCCTAGTGAGTTGGTACATGTTTTACATGATTTCAAACTCTAGGTAGGAAGCCAACCCTCTCAACTCAGTTCTGAATAATGGGAAGAAGAATGTGAAGAAGGGGAAAACGTTAATAATTGAGATAATAAATTCAGGCGCTGCTCTAATACCAAGTGGGAATCCTGCCATAGTGGCCCGAGTTAGGAACTCAGAGAATAAGTCTGAGGAAGTGATTCTTGTCTCAGTGGCCCTCTTGTATTGTTGAGGTGTTACTCTTTCACCAGAGAAGGTTTCTTTCTCCAAACCTCAACTTTCTCAGGTCTTTTTACTCCCATTCTTCGGAAGTTTTCCTTCCCCATGTATTGAAATGTCACCTCATAGAAGAGATTAGACACCAAAATGACTTTTGAAAGACAATAATAATTATTAAAGATAATAATGACATTCGCTCACACGTCTTGTGTGCTAGACACTGTACTAAATGCTTTAGATGTAGTTCTCAAAATAACCCTTTGAAGTGTGGTTGATTGTACTGTGACCACCCTGTGGGTGAGAATACCAAGACTCACGAAGCTGATGTTTACCCAGGACCACTTAGCTGCAAAGAACCAGCGTCCTGTCTGACTCCAAAGCCCATGTTCTCCGTCGCTTGCTGAAAGCCTCCCAAGAGCATCGACTGGGATGGCCAGAGGGCTGGGCAGGAAGTGGTGCTAAGTGGTGCTGGGGGAGAAGGCCAGCGTGAGCAAAGGCCTGGAGGCGGAAATGAGCATAGTGTGTATCCACCAGTGGACACTGGTCTGATTGAGCGGAGAGCCCATGTGAGGGTTTTTCTGGGAAATGAAATTGGATAGCCAGAGGTTGGGGGGTGGGCAGGTTGTAGAGGGCACTGCCAAGTAGAAGGACTTGATTTGACAGGCAATAAGGAATGATCAGTTTCTTGAATTGGGATGCAAAAGCGGTGTGGTAGAAAGCTTAGTCTAGTGGTAGTACCTGCAGGATAGATCAGACCTACTTGGAGATGCCTGCATGTTCCAGTCCTGAAGCAGTGAGTACCTTGCTCTAGTGTGCTACGATGTTGTCTGAGTTTGAGAAATTATTTTGGAATGGATCCTGGAACCCATATCTTCTCTTTGATTTTTAATTGTAGAAACCGGACGGAAGGCCTTCCTTTGAAGACTTGCTGCACACAATAGATGAACTAGTCGAGTGTGAAGAAACTTTTGGAAGATAAGTAGTATTGTGACCAGTGGCTTCTAGATTCCAAAGCCCAAGGAAGAAATGGCACCTTGTGGCCAACTTTTAATTTATTTAGCACTTGGATGTAAAGATTGTTTTACTAAAGTGGAAACACCTAAAGCATCCTTGGCTCCATGACTGAATCTTCCAGATTATGGAAATGCTGCCTTAGAGATGGTGATTGAAAGCATTCACTTTTATCCACTCCACAGGGCTTAGTGCCCATACAGGTACTATACCCAGGCCCCATGGTTTGCCCATTTGAGGGGTGCACATGGGGCCATGTTAACTGGTGCCAGTGGAAGACCAGGATATTTGGGAAGGGAGAAGGTATTAGAGCCATGTTCCAGCAATCCTCCTCTTCCTTTTGACTTCTACAGAAATCTGGGCCTGCGGCATTGTCTAGAATGTGGGTTCTGGAGGAACCAGGAACCCACCTTGGATAAGTACCCATCTTTTGTTTTGAAAACATCTGTTTTCAAGACTGCCATTAGTATTACAAAACATTTGTATGTTGTTTATATTGTAAATATATATAATATATAAAGTTATATATTTATAAGAAACATGAGTTGTCTTTTAATTGAAACTTTGAATTCTGTACTATATGAGCTAACTTTCATAGGACTAGGGTCCGGGCCTTACAGCTGTCAAGTCCTTTTCCCCTAGAGCTCAAATATTCCATACCGAAGAGGTAAAAGTCTGGACCCTCCTATGGTTAATGTGCCCTCCTCACTTAGGGGACATGTTTGGGGGGTGGCTAAAACAGCTTAGGGCCCCAACAGGGCCCGTGTTTGGGCTCAACGACCGTGCCTGTGTATCCGCAGCTAATTGGAGTCAGGCGGAAAATTGAACTGATGGGGGTCAGTTTCTGCATCTTAGGGATCTTAGGGACGCTGTCAGTGGTGGTGCTGGACTCCAGGGCCGAGCGATCAGGTGATGTTCACAACAGAGGCTGCCCCTGCTGTCAGCAAGACCCAGGAACAAGCTCAAGTTCTGGCAGACAGACCAGGAAAAATGGAGAGCACGGTGTATTGAGCTGGCTCCCAGATGGTTTTCCGGAGGCCTGGCTGGACGTGGGTTCCTGGATCTGAGATTGTCTATGACAGCCTCCCAATAGATCTCATGATCACGTTTGTTTTACAATCTCTTGACTAAGACACCTGCTGAGTTAGAGCCTTCTTTTTTCCTCTTGAGCCCAGGGAAAAGCAGTCTGCGTCACCTGTAGCCGAGACCATGTGTAGCCCCACATGTTATTCTTGCCATTGTGTGAGTAGAAAGCTGGGAGGAAGATGCCGGGCCTTTCCGTGGGAGTTTTCTGTGTGCTCTGGGGGCCGCTGTGGTGTCCCCGGTGCGGGGAGCATTGTGTGAACACACGGCTGTCGCCGACTGCTCTGAGTGCCTCACTCTGACCCTGGAGGACCATCTCGTTCCCTTCTTGTCGGTCTGTCCACCCAAGGCTGTGTTCCATCATTCTTGTCCCCAATGATAGAAAAAATAACGTCTCTATCCTAAGTCTTGTCACAGTCTGTTTGCCACCTTCCTCCTCATCTTCCTGTTGAACGATACCATCAGCACAAAAACATACACACCTGTTGACTGAGTTGTAGCTCATTCAAGGAATTGGTCACACTCGAGATATACCCTGCTGTCACTGTCACACTTTTCTGCTTCCTTCCTCCCTCACCTTGCCTCCTCCTGCCCTCCTCCCCTGCCCCCGTCCCATCCAGACTTCCCTTTTCACCTTGAGGAGCTGAGTCCAAAGTGCTCGATGGCATTGAAGAAAGTGAGGAGAAACAGAGTCCTTGCACTAACTATTACACGTACAATTGATGTGGAAAACAAGGTGAATAATACCTTGTAACATTGGGGAACATTTTTTCAAAAATCTTTACATATTTTACTAAAATGTAAAAAAAAAAAGTTTTTACATAAAAGCATATCTAAGGGAAAAGGTAAAAATAGAAGAATCCACCCAGAATGTTTAGAGATCTTCATCTATGGGGCAGGAAATAGGAAGGGCAATGTGAATATGCTGTGTCTTCATTAGAGTAGTTCTCTTTAGTTTTAGTTAATTTTTGTTTATATTTTCCAGTGGAATGACATGGAACTCCTAAGTGCATGTTTTATTGTTGATGTTGTTTTTATATTTCTCAGCCATACCCTAGTCACCTTTTAGGTATATTATTTTATTGGTTGCCTTCCCCCTGCTAAATAAAAGTTTCCTCATATTTTCTGTGTCCCTGAAGTGTCTGTGCTGGGTTCCCACGAGTCTAGGACAGAACATTCTAGACTTTGCACTCTAAAACCTAGACTCTAAATCTATTTCTACCACTAAGGGTGTACCTTATCCTATGCTTCCATTTCCTTCTCTGCCAAGAGGGAGGCAGTTTGATTTGATGAGTTTTAAGGTCCCTTTTACCCAAAATTTTGTGATTTCTTAGAAATGTTGTTTGCTAGAGTCACCCACACAGTTGGGAATGAGAAACTAATAGCATTACTCTGAGAGATCTGGATACAGATTATTGCACTTTCTTATATAGGCCATCAGCTTGTCATTCACACACTTCTGAGGTTTTAGAACAGGAAAATAGGTGGGGTTAACTTGGCCCATGAGAAACATCTTGGGTGAGCTATGATTTCAGTTAAAAGATGTGTTTTTGTGACTGGAGCTCTGCTGAAGAACTGAAGGCTGTTTTGTGTACTCCCTGCAGATGTGCAGCCATGATTCTTTCCACCTGTAAGTAAGATGGCTTTGTCATTTATCTCCAGGGCTTGTTCTGGGCGCGTTACTTACTCTTGAACACCAGAAGTTGTCTCTAAGGCATAGGGCTGGTGGAATGTTGAGGATAATTTCCCCAGATGTTGTACCAGGGTTTTGTTTGTTATTTAAATAACGATTGTGGTGATGTAATTTTAGCAAAGGTTCAGCACTGAGAATGCAAAAGAAAGCAAAACAAAAATAGTGTCCTGAAATCTATATGTGTATGTAGAAATGCAATTTGAAAAGTGTTTGTTTTTAGAATGATATTTAGTGTAAACAACTCAGGGCTGAAGATAAGGAGACCAAGCTCTAGTTTGCTGCATCCTGGGTGGGTCACCTTTGGCAACTTTTTTCATTTAGGTTCCCATCTAGAAAATGGGACACTCTGCTTGCCCCCCTATCGACAAGATGTCATAAAGAAACAGTAGATAAAAATGACAGCTTCTTCATGAACTTAATTTTGGAGTTGCTTTGGAAGACGATTCAGTCCCATGTGAAATTTTTGGAAATGCTTATTAATGTGGCTCTATGACTCAGAGGGTCTTATAATACAAATAATTACAAATAAAGAAGAAAAATGGTCTTGAATTTTAATTCTGGGTGATTAAGGAACCAAGCTGTAACAAAGCTCAGTCACATCAGGTGAAAGCAATCAAAGGCCAGCTAACAAAGTTTTTACATCTCTGATTTTTAAAATGGCAATAGGAAAAAATGATTGCAATTTTCAAATGTCATCTGTTTTAAGCCAAGTCATCCCATAGGACCCAATACTTTTTGGTAGAATTTGTAAAAAATAAACCAGGTTATTCCAGTTGTATTGACTTGAATGTAAGTTATGGTCTTGATCCACTCGTAGATAAAACTACGGCTGCTAGTTATCAGAAATCCAGACCAAGCAGAGCAAAGCAGAAAGAGCTAAGAAGCAGAAACCGGTGTCCCCACCTCCCCCGATGGCAGGACAGAGATGAGCAGTGACTTAATAAGAACCTTTCTATTGAAAGCTACCTGAGCATCTGTTTTTCACTTCTCCTGAGGTCAGAACTAGAAGAAAGGCTGTAAATCGTAACAGGAAAGATTCAGTTATATATAAAATAAATAATGGTGAGGGTTGAGACCACAACAGGTTGCCCAAGGGATGAAATGAGAGACTACCTACTGGCCGGGATACTTGGAGGATCATTCTGTCTGGCCTAGAAGGGCATGGATTTGATGAGCTCTCACTGTTCCTTCCAACTTCTGATAATTTGATTTCAATTGTAAGAAGTACCTGTTTTCTTCTGCGTAAACTATACCTAGACATGGCTCCATTTTTTTTGTAAAACAATGAGTGTTTACTATTGACAAGAGAAAGCCAAGATATGCCTCAAGATGTATTACTGTGAATCAAAAAAAATGTTTGTATGTGTTTGCCAGGCCAGAGTCATTTGCTGAATAATTTGTTGTTTTAAGGGCTGTCGTAGAAGTTCGGCCTTGGGCTGCTATAGGGCAGAAGCTCAGGAGGAGACCATGGTGGAAGGTGAGATACTGACCGTACGGAACGGTGGCGAGAGCCTGAGCGAGGTCTCCAGGTGCTGCTCCAATGAGGTTCAATTTGTGAACTGTAATTTGTATTGCCAGCGTTTCTACCAACTAACAGTTGCCCTGAGAACTGGCCTAGCCCAGGAGAGTTATTCAGAGGACAGGCTGCAGGGAAAAACACGGGGGTTCAAAAAGCTCACCTCTTACCTCCCCTGCACCTGATTTTCACCGAAGTTCTCTGCCTTTCTTTTGTTTCCAAGTTTTAAAGTAGAAGGAAAAAGATAACTTATATGAGTGGTTCTTAAGTCTTAGCATACCTAACGCGTGCCTGGGATACTGTTAAAAGGCAGGTTTCTGGATTCATCTCCACAATTTGATCTGGGAGTGAGGTAAGGACCCCTCAATCCCACTGTTTTTCTAGGGCCTCTGTTTTCAAAGCCCCCGCTTATTCCTGATTGTATTTGATTCCCACAGCAACCCTGCTAGGTTAGTATCTTCCGCTATTACTATTAATATGAAGACAAAGAGGGTAGCTGCATAGACAGTCTCTAGGCTGGCCCCCAGTGATGTCCACCTCCTGGTATCCACACCCTGTGCGATCCCTCTCCTTGAGGATGAATTGGACCTAGTAACTCACTTCTCATGAATAGAATATGGTAGAAGTATTGTAGTATTACCTCTGAGACTTAAGTTGCAAAAAGACAGTGGCTTCTGCCTTAGTGCTCTTGGGCTCCCTGTCTCTTGGATAACTGGCCGCCATGCTCTGAGCATTCTCAGGCAGCCTCTGGAGAGTTCCCCATCACGAGGAACCAAGGCAACTTCAAGGAAGGCCTGCAACAGCCGTGGGAATGAACTTAGAAATGGATTCTCCAGCTCAGTCCAGCTTGGCCTGATTACGATTCCATGAGCTTCATAAACTTTTCAACCTTGAACCAGAGACACCCAGCTAAGCTGTGCCTGGACTCCTGACCCACAGAAACTGTGAGATAATAAATATTTTACGCCTGTAAGTTTGGAGATAATTTGTTTCCAACAATAGAGAAGTAATTCAGTGGCAAAAGGAGGGAGAGCCATGGACCAAAACCAAACATGGCCACTTTTACCACCACTTTGACTCAGGCTGGAGTTGGTCCCCTTTCTCAGAAATAGAGAATTTCTCAATGTCAATATGGACGTGAGTATATGTATCTTTTGCTTGTCAGTCATTTCGCTTTTATCCCCTTGCAAATGCCTACAGTCTGTAGTAATTAGGATAAATGTCGGCACGGTTTGTAACTACATCTATGAGGCTGCTGGCCTTCTCGTGTGCCGACCTGCAGACGCTGTTGTTCCACCTGGCCAGCGTCGTCTGTCCTCTTCCTGCCCAGCAGGCGTCGGTGAGCACAGCTTTCCGCACCATGCCAGCCAACCAGCAGGTCTTGTGGCCGAGCACTTCACATCACAAGCTGGCCAGATGTCTTGCGTGTGATATCTGTGAGCACGTCATGAACTTGAAGTTCACAGTCTTCTAGGAAATACTGCTCTGAGACCTGGGGGCGGGGAGGACTTGTGTGCATGATGAGTGTAGTCCAGCTCACCTCAGCTCATACTGTGAAGAAACCAAAATTCTTGCGTACAGCAAAGGAGGGCTGCAGGCTGATGGAATGTTTGGTGTCTGGGGAGCGGGTGTTGGGGGGGTGCCCTGGCTGAAGTTGTGAACGGATGAGCAGTCTTCAGGGAGACTCTGCTTTTCCTTTCAGCATCCTTTCCTCCCAGGAACTCTATCTGCTCTGGTGCCCAGTGCCCCATCTAGCTTCCTAGGCTTCTAGAATCTCGTCACCCTTTCTGCATACTCAGGACCCCTACAGGCCCTGCCAGGCCAAGCACCATTCTTATCCTCCACCCAAATTTATCCAGTTTACTGTCCCATGAGCTAGGTACCTGTTTTCTGTTGGTAAGCAATGAATCCCCCGATGTAGTTATTCTTCTTCCTTTAAGGTTTCACAGGCAAGGATGATGTTAAAAAACAAGTTTGGGAGCTAACATAGGGTTATTTATTTATTTTGTCAATGAATTAAAAAAGATTAATATCTCTGAAGACTCATTTCTTAGAAGAATGGACATTTTAATATCAAAAGGAAAGACACACACACAAAACAAGGATACTTTAACGCCTCAAATATGTAGAGCATGAACTCAAAATAAAGAATAGCTTGTCAAATTGGAAAAACATTTTAATGAAAAACGCAGTGTATTTTTCTCTCTTTCCTCCTCCCCTCTCCTCCTCTCTCCTCCCCAAGAAATAGATCTAGTGGTGGGAATTCATGACAGTAATGAGGAAGTTTGGCCTTTCTGTTAATTTTTGGAAAAAAATAAAGCGTAGCATGTAATGAACTTAGCGGCTCCGCTCTAATCATCCAGAGCTGTTTTTCCAAAGCCACAGTTTTGTAGGTTCTAGTCTCTGAGCCCTTCGGTGGCAAATGCAGCTGGCACCAGAATTCCTTGCCTTAAAACCACAACCTGGAGAATATGGGTGGGCGACTAGCCTGGTCTTTCGTTCCGGGCAGCAAAACTGAGCTAGTTATTCATGTTTTCAAATAAAAATCACCAGCCCTCTGCCTGTTATTATGACTAAATTCAGTAGGAATGAATTTCACTTGAACCAGTGATTCAAAATGAAAGTCTGACATCGGAAATGCCAGGGTATGACACGAGGTTACACTAATGTAAACCTCAAAACATTAGAAATGGAAGGAATGCCAGCAGCTTTGCTTCCCAGACAGCAGTGGCCCAACAGCTTTTCATTGACTATTGGTTGTGCTGAAAAGTGGCCTGGGGAACTGTTCTGGGAAGCCATGCTTCTCACATTCCCGCCCTTCCGGCGCCCCCTGGTGGAAACCTGTTCCCAAACAGCCTGGTTGTAGCCACGCACACAGGTCAGCCGGTGAAAGGAAGGCTAATGGGACCCGTGCAGGGATGAGAACTGGGAGCAAGCCTTCCCAGGAAAGAACACGAATACCAAATAAAGTGAGAGGCTCGACTGCCTAACCCATGAGAGCCGTGCCGGTTCCTAAAGGTCACAGAGATTATGTCAAGATGTGATGCCCTTTTCCTGATTTGCTGGTACATGGTATATAATTAAAGCTATTTGCTGGGGAATAAAAAGCAGATGAAAAGAACAGAGCAGATATACACCTGGGAGAGGAAGCTCTGGCTCCTTCCCATGGTAACCCTCAATCCTAAATATATCCTTCCAGTGAGCAAATAGTCATTACATCTCTTTGGGGCATTTTAGTCTCTCTGGCAGAGCTTCTTGATATGCATGAGTTTCTGCCTAAATTGGGGATTTTCCAAAGGCACAAAAGAGCTTTCAATGCACAGGTTAATCAGCAAAACAATTCAAAGACTAGTTTCTGTAATCACAGTATGCATATGCATATGGAAGTGACTCTCCACTTATTCACTCACCTGGAAGCCCTGTGATGCTGTAACTTGAAAATAATCATGTATCTAATGATATCTGCTTTTGAATGAGTCAATCCTTTAATCTATAAATAAAGATGCCTAGTGTCTTGGAAAGTCCTGCCAAACAAGGGAACACCAGGGAGCTGTTCTGCTTTCACCATTTGTTTTTTACTCACTCAAGCAATTATTGAGCAGCAACTGTGTGCTAGCAACTGTGCTGCGCAGAAGGGAGGGAAGCATAAACAAGGCAGAGCGTGGCCTTCCTGCTCACAGCCGCTTTAGTCTTCAGGGGAGAGGGAACACAAACCTTGTCACAATTAAAGCATTGCTGGTGTGGGTCTGTACCTTTGAGGGCAATTGTCTTCGCTATGGAGTCATGAAAAAATAAGTATTTTTGAAAAGGCTTCCTCCTAAATTCCAGGATGCAGGAAAGAGCAAAGGTAACCGAGGGAATGTCGTTGGGTTTATAATCCACTCTGCTGGTGTGTAGTCATGTATTGTGAGTAGAGTGAATAGGAGAAGGCCCTTTCCTAGTCCCCAAGTATCAACAATGCCTGCTGACTGATACTAGCGATTCTCTTAGAAAGTTCTGTGTATTGTATTTATTTATTTTGGTAGCGCTATGCTTTATTAAGCTGTGCCTTAGTGCAGGCGCTGCGGCTCTTGACATATAAAGCTCAGACGTTCTGCCAGTGCTTTTTGAGCAATGACACCCGGAAATTGACAGGTAAGTGGATGTTATACACAAGCTCATCATCTGTGGTTTGCATGTGGCCAATAGCCACTGCCAGACACAGCACCTTCTCCATCTGGAACTTGACGGTGGATTTCACTTCATCGGCTTTGGCCACTGTGTTCTCATTGTGTGTTAGCAAGGAAGGGACCTTGCCGGCCTTATTCACGCCTGGGCCTAGAATTCATGAGATCTGCTTGATCAGAGACTCTGAAGCCACAAAAGCATCATGCTTCTTGGCCAGCTTTTTGACCAGTTTCCATTATTGAGTGTCTTCAGCGCTTCAATGCCCGTGTGGGGGACATCCACAGCCTGGGCCTTGTCACTATCCACTTATCCTTGGGGGCAGTGCTGCTGATCCCCCAGAACACATACGGAGAACTTGGCACGGGGAGTGGGTTTAAGCCTGACGTGCTGGAGAAGCCTTTGTCCTTCTGAGGGTCATAGTTCTTCAAGTTGATCTGCAGCTCCACTGCCTTCAAAACCTCCCGGCGCAAGCGCTGGTTTCGGTGCCGGAAGTCCTGCACCGCCCCGTAGAGGGTATCGTGGGAGACTTTGCTGTTCCTGTTGCCTCGTGCCACAAAACCCGGAAAAGAGCAGTTCTATGTATTTTAATTTAAGGTATTAGGATGGTTAATTTTATGGTTCAGCTTGGCTGGGCCTCGATGCCCAGATATTTGGTCAAACATTATTCTGGATGTTTCTATGAGGGTGTTTTGGGGATGAGATTAATATTTACACAGGTAGACTTTGAGTAAAACAGATGACCCTCTGTAATGTGGTTGGGCCTCATCCAACCAGTTGAAGGTCTTAATAGAATAAAGACTGACTTGGCCTGAGCAAGAAGGAATTCTGCCAGCAGACTGCCTGTGGACTTGAACTGTCGCCCTTCCCTGCATCTCCAACCGACCAGCGCACCCCATCAAATTTTGGACAGCCCATCCCCCATAATTATGTGATCCAATTCCTTAAAATAATTCTTTTTGTGTACTCCAATGCAGGTGTCATGTTTACGAACACGGAAATGCCTTTAAAAGAAACACGATAGTACAACATGTTTACTATTGTATCCTTCGTACCTTACCAAGAATAAGTTTCAGAGCCTCTCCTGAGAGCAGCTTTGATAGTCGGGGGAGAGAGAGCCCATCAGAGCCCATTCGAGTCATTTGCCTTTGAGTCAGGGGTAGAAAATGAGCTCAGAACAGAGAAGCTGGGTGTACAGGGTCAGCTTCGGCTTACTTGGCCTTCCCTGTTTTGGCTCCTAGGGAGAACTCCATCTGCTTCTATCTATTTACCTTAAATATATCCTGTGAGTACCCCCCAAAACACTTGCTGAATGAATTCTAGGGAACTGGGTGAAGGAAAAGGCTGAAAATTAAATGAGTAATTGCTATGTTCTAGGCACTTTGCCTCAGGTGTCTTATTTAATCTTCTCACCCACAAGGATGGTTTCGTTGTTATGCTCATGGACTCTGAGCCAGACTCTCTGCGCTTGAATTCTGGCTCAGTTGCTTTTTAGTTCTGTGGCTTTGGACTGTGGCAGAGGCGCTGGGTGGGGAGGGAGTTGGAAATTTCCCCTCTTTTCCTTGTTAGTTCTTCTGGCTGGTCTAGTAACCAAATTGTCATGAGACAGAGTAATAGGAGAAAATAACCAAATGTAATTACATCTGTATTTACGGGGGTTCTATAAGAATATAGGCCCCTAGGACAATTCAGGCAGTTAAGGCTTATACCGTGTTTCCCTGAAAATAAGACCTCACCCGAAAATCAGCCCTAGCATGATTTTTCAGGATGACATCTCCTAAACATAAGCCCTAATGCGGTTTTTGGAGCAAAATTTAATATAAGACCTGGTCTTATTTTCTGGGAAACACGGTATGTCATCTTGAGCTAAGGAGACATGTGGGGGAGGGGCTTGTGGTGGTTTGAGACTTCAAAGTGGGGGAAGACAGTTCACTTGGAGAAAGAAGGCAGTTCATTTGGTAAATAAATGTTTGCTCGGTCATCTTTAACAAGGGGACACAGAGAGGACTTTGAGGAAACGCGCTTTGCTTTGTTCCTCCCCTTGTAGCACATACTAGCTCATATTAACCTATAGTTATCTATAGCTCCCTTCCTGGAGGCGGCTCCTTATCTAAATTCTTTTAGGAAGTTAGGGGGAAAGTCAAAGGTTTTTTCCCCAAGTCTTTCATTTCTTTCAAAAATAACCAACTTAAAATAATATCCCAAACAGGCATATTTTGGGGTGACAAACTGCTCCCTCTCAGGACAAATTACTGAACCTCTTTGTTACTCAGTTTCTTTATCTGTAAAATGGGGATAATAGCAGGACTGATTTCACTGTGTAGGGAGTAAGTTAGTATAATATAATATCTTAGTATAGCGCCTGCATATGGTGTTATATTTGTAGGTGTGGGGAGCTGCCTTTCCCAGAAGATAGAATTTTATTTCCTGCATTTTCCAGATAAGGCTCCTGAGTAATTGTCCAGAGTCACATTGTTGCTACAAGAAAATGGAGCCCTGGTTTGACGTTTGGTTGGTCTGACACTAAAGCTTGTTCAACCCCATATGCTGTTCTAATACAGAAACTAACAAACAACAACAAAAACAAAATCAAAAAAGCAATAACACACAAACGACAACAACAACAAAACCTTTTGAACACCAGAGAAGTTTTAGCCATTTCATTTAGCATTTCATGCTATGATGCTTGATTTTCAATAAGCTTTTTTTCCTTTTTAATATATCTGGAACAAAAGGTTAGACTTAAAACCTACTACAAGTGCTAGCTAGCTAAAGCTCCGGAAGCTCAGTGTTCAGCAACTTTGCTGTTCCACATAGAACAGTTGACCACAAAAGATCGTGGTCAGTGTAGCTTTCTCTGCGGTCAGCGTCGATCTGTGAGATATCATGTGATAGAATGAATCACTGAGAAGTAGAGCCCAGGGGTAATGTGATAGCGTAGACATGGGTGAAGCCTTATTTAATAGCTATTTATTGAGTTCTTGCTATGTACCAGGCACTGATGCTGGAGGCCAGGAAGAAGACAAAAATGTGTAAGATGCAGTCCCTGAAACTGGAGAGCTTATAGTCTAGCTCAGTGGTTCTCAACTGGGGGTGATTTTGCCCCTATGGGGACATTTGACAATTCCTGGTAACATTTTGGTTTTCACAACTGGGAGGGGGAGGTAGGTGTCAGGTGGGGTGGGGAGGTGTTACTGCGGGCATCTAGTACAGAGACCAGTACTGCTGCTAAACAGCCTACGACACACAGGACAACCACCCCAAGATAGAATTATCCAGTCTAAAATGTCAGTAGTGGTGTGACTGAGAAACGCTGTGAAAGCTGAAGCCTACACCAAAAAATTATAATGACTGTCGAAGGTGGTACCTAATTAAGAGCCACAGGGCAGGACAGATCACCTGTGCTCTGTGAGCCCAAAGGAAGGTGAGTTGGGAGTGGATTGCAAAGGAAGCTTTTTTCAGGCCACAGGCAGGTAAGGTGTCTGTGAGACTAGATCAAGCAGAAGAAGCTGGTGCGATAGGAATTGGTGGACACTATGGGTGGGGTTGGTCATAGCGTGGAAGGCCTTGAAAAATCAGGGAACATTAAATAGTCTTGATGCCATATGTAGTTGAGAGTCTTTTTAGATGCTGAAAATGTAGAGCAAGTTGCTGAGACAGACTTTTAGGGAAATGAGTATGTAGAATGGATTGAAGGAGAGAGAGGTGAGAGGTGGGGCTTAGAGGTAGGGAGTATGGCCAGTTCATCCAGTCACTGAGCCAAAACTGGTGGCCCAGAGGGTAAGAGCAGAGACCCTGGAGTCAGGCTGCCAGGGTTCCAATCCTGACTCACTCTCCACTTACCAGCCCTTTGACTCTCAGCAAGGAAGATCCTCTTTGTGGTTCAAATACATTACCTGGAAAAGTGGCACCTATTTTACAGGGTCACTGTGAGGATTAAGTGAATGAATGCAGAAACATAGGTGTGGGTTGATGAGGGCGTGGACTAGGTTGGTAGCCCAGGAGCTAAGAAGTAAAACGCCAAACAATTTAAACAGATTAATGCAGATCGAGTATAAAAGCATGGGGCTCAGGAAGAACCCAAGATCTCTGTGGGGGACTCATATATACAGAGACCTGGGAAAATTGGAATGGGAGATGCATAGAAAGGTTTTCTTATTGGAACTAGCGAGGAAGCTGATAATTCTGGTTGGGAAAAAGGTAAGACAGTGGCCAAAATAAAGAAAAAGCTTACTGCATCTGTCACTAAAAATCATGTACGTGAAAAAAGTTATTAAACCTAAAATAGATACCTAACTAACCCACAATCCTACCTGATGTTCTGGGGGTTTTCCTTTCAAATCTACAAATTTTAGTTTTGAAATATTTCAAGCATATGGAAAAATATAGAGAATAATATCACATGCCAATGATTAATCCAGGAGTCACGTGACCATTATAGACACTGTTTGGCGCTGACGACATTACAGATGCCCCTCAACTTACCATGGGATTCACCCTGACAAATCCATCGTAAACGGAAAATACCACAAGTCAAAAATGCATTTAATCCACCTAATCTACCGAATAGCCTACCTTAGCCTAGCCTGCCTTAATGTGCTCAGAACACAATATCCAAAAAGTGCTGGCAATGCAGGACACGGTAGAGTGTCTGTTACTTACCCGCGTGATCACGTGGCTGACTGGCAGCTGGGGCTCGCTGCGCTGCCCAGCTTCACGAGAGAGTATCACACCGCTTATCAGTAGCCCTGGAAGAGATCAAACTTCAAAATTCTGAAGTACGGTTTCTACTAAATGGGTATAGCTTTTGCACCATTGTAAAGTTGAAAATATTGCAAGTTGAACCATTGTAAGTTGGAGACCGTCTATAAATGGTTTTAGTTTATACGAAAACAAAGCATGGTAGGCGATTACCGCTTACGTTGCTGTACCATCTTACACAGGTTTCTAGGCTGAGCATAGAGTTTGTTCTGCTTTGGACTGTGGCCAACTGGTTCTCCATCTTCAGTATAAGAGTCCCTACTACATAGACACCCAAGGTCTTATCTTCCCTTCTTTCAAGCCTATTGTACCTGCTTAGTCTGTCCGCAAATACAGTTTTCACTTTCTCATTAGGACGGAATCAAGACAGGTGGGTGCTCTGAAAAGGTTTTAATCTGATGCTCCTTCAAACCAATTCATTCATGTATTCATTCATTTAATTCAAGTAGGGACAAAAACTTGACTGGAATGGATTAAGAGAAAATGGGAGGGGAAGAATTGGAGCCAGTAAATAAAGACTACTCATTTCTAGAATTTACTATAAATTGGGAGCAAAGCTGATGAAGGAAATAAGATCATGAGTGGTTTGTTTTATTTTTAATGGGTGAAGGAACAGCATGTTTGTATGCTGATGGGAATAATCCCGTAGAGAGGGGAAAAATGGTGATGTGGGAGAGGGAGGGAGTATTTTACAAATTTTGAATTTAAAAAACTCTACATGGGGCTTTGGCCCAGCATTTTGCCACAGTCTACACCACATTCTGAGCTGCTTCACTCATTTGTGTAAACTACATTTGACTTTGCATCCCCTCGTCCTGATAGATACAGATCTCTATGGGACTCTAAAACAGCACTGGAATAAACTGGTGTGGATGTAAATTAAACCCATTCCTGCCAAAGTAGACAGAACCCTCAAGCGCTAATGTACCCTCTTTCTAAGGAGTGTTTTTGGCAATTTGCTCACGTAGGCACCGCCAGATGAAAACTGACAGAGAAGTTGAAATCCAAACATCTAATAATACATAATGTAGTGCATATTTTTGGAACTTAGTAATTTGTTTTATTTTAGTCTCCAGAAATCAACCTTGGGATGATCCTTGGAAAATACGTGGTTTCTGGGTACAGGCAAAGGAAGAGAAGAAGTTATTAAATCAGGGGTAAGCGGTGAAATAGTAACCTTTCCCTGGCTTGCACTAGAACTGTATCTTCAGGGTAGAAATGAGGCATTTCCTACTGGACCACCCATGTGTGTATAGCCCCAAGACTGAGGAATGGTAATGTCCAAATCAGAAAAAGAGAAGTAACCAATACGTGAATCTAGGTTGAGAAATTTAGAAAGTCAATTTCTATGAAAGGAAAAGGAACTAATTAATATATATTGATTACTGTGCTGGATGTATTTGTTCTCTTCCACCTTGTTCTACACTGGAGAGGTGACCTACAAGGATTAAATGTGGTAGGTAGCCAGCATCCTTGATGGTTTAGTGACCCCAACCTCTTGGTATTCATTCTTCTCCACATTTCACTTTGTCCTGAAAAAGTGATCTGCAGGGATTGGTCCAACATGCTTCCAAGACTTTGACTTCTGGCTGGATCACTCCATGGCGGGGGTGGGGTTGGGGGGAGAGCCTTGGAGGGAAGTTGTGTCCCTCCTCAGCAGATCAGTGCTCCTGTGCTATCCAAGTGGTCTCTGCTCTGCTCAACTCTCTCTCCCTTTCCTGGTCCTTGTGAACTTAGGGATGATGGCAGTTACGTGACTGCTGGACCCAGGTTTCTGTACATCCTTGTGGTTTCCTTACCTCCATCCATACTTTTCAAATTAGTCTCTTTGTAAATGAAACTTTTAAAAATTATTCTAATTTAAGTATGTCGTGTTTCATATTGGAACCATGACTGATACTTTAATTGGTATCAGAAGGGGCTCTAGAAAACAGAGTCAGAATTGGACCTGGGATTTATTTGGTCATAGATTTAGAAGTCGTGAGAGAGTCTCATTGCTGGGAGAAATAACTCAAGTATCAATTACTGGCATTATCATTGGTGGTAGCCTGGGATGAAGGGCAAAGTGCAGGCAGTATATGGAGCTTCTGAAAGTCCCAATATGAGAATCACAGCACAAACCCCCAGGAATTTGGAATAATGCCTTCGCCCTATGCTGATAACTATTTCAATTTGAAAATTAGCTCCTGGCTTGCTACTGGTGAAGACTGAATGACCATGGATCGTGAAATATATATATGATCCCAACTGCCTATCGTGAGCTGAGTGTCATCTGATTCACTGAACCATAAAATGGGGCACCCACAGCAGTAATCCATCATAATACGGAAGTGGTATATATGAAAGTGGGCCTCGGTAGATTCAGAAGGCTCAGGAAGCCTTCATGAGCAGGTGACTTATACTTACATAGTACCTGTTCTTTTCTGCTGCTTCTTCAACTCACACCAGAGGCCTCCATGGGAGTTCTCCGTCCATCAGGCCTGATTTACAAATAGATCTGCATCCTGAGCCCACACAAATGGGAAATAAACAGCCATTGTGCTACAGCCCTATTCAGAGGTAGCCTGAAAGAGAGAGCTGAAATAAAACCCTCCCCGAACTTTAAGTATATCCATCTGTTCTCTTCATTAAGGCAAGATAGTCTGAGGCATTGATCTACATTGACTATGGACAATGGCAAAAAAGTTGACCTGCTAGTTTGGAACACTGAAAGAACAAGATCAGGAGATTGGTAGGAAGGAGATCTGGGGGAGAAGAATGTGGTTGACACTCTTTCAATGGGAACAGAATGCAAAGATGTACCTAGAGGTCTAAAAGATGGTCCATTCTCTGGGGTCATTTGGCCTTCTATTGATTTCATTGGTACTTGCTCAGTGGTTCTTTGAATACTCTGACCACGTGTCCCATAATTCAGAAGCAGGTAGCTTGATAGGACAGAGGAATGGCCTGAGAAAGGCTCAATTCCTATGACATCTGGGAGGAAACATCTTGCAAAATTGTAGTGGTGTCCTACAAGAGGCAATAAATGTCTTAAAACAGCAGTAAATATGTAGCCACGATGAGTGAGTCTGGGAACTAAGGAGTGAAGAGTGGAGTGGGCCCTCTCCCCACCTCAGCTAATAACACTGGAATATTGTTCCCTTCCCCTGTGACTTTGGGGTTGGTAGGTTTAGAGATTCCAGGTCCCAAGGGAAGAATCCTTTCCTTAGGGAATGTTGGAGGTTGAGACTGCTCTCTGGCCATTTTGGGATTCCTTGTATCACTGGAATGATAGGCACAGAAAGGGGTTGGAAAACAAAACAAAAGCAGACTCAGAAACATAGACGAAAATGATGATTGCCAGAGGGGAGGGGAGTAGGGGGCTGGGTGAAAAAGGTGAAGGGGAATATAGTCAATAAGTTTGTACCGTGACGGATGATTATGAGAACTAGTGGGGTGATCACATTGTAAGATACAAAAAGGTAGAATCATTATATTATACACCTGAGACTAGTATACCTAATATAATGCTGTCTACCAACTATACTTAATAAAAGGAAGAAAGAAAGAGGTCAGTGTAGCTGGAGTGAGGTTTCTGATTACCAGGAAGGCATTGAGTAGTTTTGTGCTGAGTGGCAGACGGTACTGGGTATCTTCCGTTTGCTCCCCTCTTCTATTTTCCAGGACTTTAGAGAGGATGTCTAATTTAATCTTCTCAACAACCCTATAATGATAATACGTCTTCTGGATTACGCTCTCATTGCATAACTGATATTGTTCTAGGTACTTTGCATGAATTAATTCAATTAATCCTCGCAGTACCCTTTCACGCTAAGTGTCCTGTTATGCCCGTTTTATAGACAAGGAAGCTTAAGCACAGAACAGTTAAGTAACTTGTGCAAAGTTGCAAAATTGGAGATTAACCTCTGCCCTATAAAGCTTCTCAAAGTAGGTAGGAGGTATGATTATCTTGTTTTTACAGATAGGAAAATAGAGTTAGAGAAGTAAAGGAAATTATCCCGGATGAGTCAGCCCCACAGCTAGGATTCGAACCCAGATCTGTCTCCCCTCAAAGCTCACACTCATGTCTAATGTACTCTGCTTGCTTCATAATACTTCGTTCAGGTGTGAATATGAGAAAGAGCTGACTATGAAATGTAGATTCTATGGACATAAAACATCCTTTTCATAAATTCAAACTTTTTTAAAAAAAGGCAAATGATCTAACTTAAATCAAATAGATTAAACTCAACAATTAAAGTGTAAGCATGACCCAGATTACTAAACTACCGTAGCTAGTTCTTTCTTTAAATATTCAGCTTACATGCATTCAAATGTATTTTGTACAAAATGTTACCTATTATATAATACATTATAGTCAATATAAAATATGTGTTTATATTTGATATAAATATATAAAAATATATATTAAAAATATGTACTTTTTAAGGAAATATAATGGATCTAATTCAAAATCACTGCTAGCAGATTTTCTAGAACACTGTTTTTGGAATCATGTTCTTTTGTACATTTGTTAGCTGATATTAGCCCTGACCAAGATAAGTGAGATTGTAGTGGTCATTTATCATTCGCAGACTGAGGAAATGCATAAACCAGACCTGGGGAGAAGAGCCTGAGAAGGGAAACCACACTGATCAGGGTGCCAGTAACTGACTTTTGCTTTGGTGGCAAGTTTTCATCTTCCACTAGTGACAGAGGTTGCGGTCAAGATGTTACATATGCTTTATAATAACTCCTATCACCATTGCCCTCAGGGATTGCCTCCTTTGGAATAGCACCACCACCTTGTCTATCCAATATCATGGACCTATGGTTTTCTAACAGTTGAGAATGCTCTGCTTTTCAGATAATACCATCCAGTCGATTTTCTGTTGCTGCTGTTGCTGTTCCGTGCAGAATCGGTAAGTCGACTTTTGAGGCAACTTCTTGGAAATGAATTGATTCTGTTTTTTTATTGTATAGTGAATCTCCATGTCTCTTTGCATCTTCTGTTTCTTTTGCCTGGAAAACCCTTCTCCCATTTTCTCCCTGTTGAATGCCAGTTCATTAAAACCGTAGGTCAGATGTCAGGTCTTCTGTGATCCTTCCTTGATCCTCTTCGATTTAATTGCTCCTTTGATTTTTGTTCCCAAAGTATGTGGCTTGATTCTCTATTTAATATTTATTTCATGTATGTTATTTATGTGTCTTGTGTTCCACTCTGTAATTTTTACCTTTAAGGGTAAGAATTCTGTCTTAGTTGAATATCTCCCCCAAACTATCAGTGTGTCTTACACTTTTGTGCCCAGCAAATGATTGTATAAGAATAAAATCCAAAGCACCATGATAACAGTAATAGCTAACATTTAATAGAAGTGTCCGATGTGTCAGACTGTGCTAAGAAGTAATTCTCAAAACCACGTATGGTTTTGTTTTTTTTTCACAACCCCCATTTTATAGATGAGTAAATTGAGACTTAGAGAGGTTGCATGGCTTACCCAAGGCCACACTATGAAATGGTAGAGCTGGGATTCTTAATCCATTAAGAACAAACCCATGTTCTTAATCACTATAACATGTCTGCTTATAACAACAATAGGTGCCATGTAATGAGGTAATGCATGTAAAATGATAAATGTGGAGCCTGACACAGAGTAAGTTTTCCATTGTCATGATTATAATTGTATGCCCTTGATATGCACCAGACTCTGTACTGGGCATGTGACATATGTTTTCTCAATTTTATTTCATAACAACTCTATATGCTCTTAGCATCTCTAGTTCCCAGATAAGAAAAATTAAGTTCTGAGAGGTAGTAACTTGCCCAAGGAAATGGAATTAGTCTTCTAAATAAAAAAGCTTTTGGAAAAAGACCCGTATTTCCCTACTAGTTTTGTGATCATCTATTGGATTTAAAGATAACTTGAATGCAAATAGTCATTTGTAACATGATTGTTTTTCAATGTCAGACAAGTGAGAACACAAATACGCCTGAGCAAAGATGAAGAACTTTCGGAAAAATACAGTCGGCATCGCAGGCCATGGTTTAGTGAATTGCCAAGTAAGAAGCAAGTGAGTATCATTTTAATTAGGTGGGGGTGCAGAGGAGGCTTGTGTTTTTAGGGTCTATAGTCCATGAGGCACTGTTTGCTGCCATGTCCAGAACCTAGAACCGTGCTTCGTACATAATAAGTGCTTGATAACCATTTAGTGAATGAGTGTTCTAGAAGAAAGTGGAAGAAAAAAAGACTAACATTGCTGGCTCTGCTATATTCTGGAAGAACTTGAAACTGGACAGTGAACAGGAAAGAACATGCATTCTGGCTACTGCCATTGTGAGGCCAGGATTAATTTTCAGTTCAGTGTTGGGGGAAACAGTACTGGTAGGCAGTATGGTGAACACAAACACAAGCTTACAGCGTGTGAAAGAGAAGGGCTGCTTTGCGTTTTCCAAGAGAGAAAAGCCTTTAAGACAAAGTAATGTTGGGGAGGAAATCAAGTTTTAAGAATGGTGACCTGAAAAAAGTCCAAAATGTTGCCAGGAGAACTTGTGATCTTGAAAAATGTACAAAATGATGAGTGTGTTGCTGAATCTGAAAGTTGTTTTATAGTTGGTCATTTCCTGTGTTTATCCCACCCTGGCTTCTGCTTTGGTGCAGCTGGATGGGAGAAGTGAGGCAGAAGGCAAATGTACCATATGCCTCTTCTTTATTAGCACCGATTCCTAAAACAATGGTACAATTATTCACTCCTTGGTTTTCACAGTCCAATAGGGGACGTGTACAACCATCAAAACGCAAGCCGCTGCCTCCCCTCCCATCCTCTGAGGTTGCTGAAGAGAAAATCCGAGTCAAGGCACTGTATGATTTTCTGCCTAGAGAGCCCTGTGATTTAGCTTTAAAGAGAGCAGAGGAATACCTGATACTGGAGAAGTACAATACTCACTGGTGGAAGGCAAGAGACCGTTTGGGGTAAGACTGCTGGCTTGGTCCTCTTTTATTCTCTAAAGGCTTCTGAAGCACAAAGAAGACTGTTTAGTGGCTCAATTTCTCCAGGTTCACGACTCTTCCTTTAGTGTGAAATTGAACCTGTTCTCCCCTTCCCTACGAGAGAGCATTATAGTACCCTGGTTTCGGACACTCTCAGAAGTAGATATATCTGGCTTCATATCCCCATGCTTACTCCTATATTGTGAGTCCTGGGGTCAAGTTACTTACCCTCTCTGAGTTTCCGTTTCTTTTATCTTGACGTATATCTTGACAGATAACTTGACATTATCTTGACGTATAACTGACATATAACATTGTATTAGTTTCAGGTTACAACATAATGATACAACGTTTATGAAATGATTACCACAATAAATCCAGTTAACCTCTGTCACCACACATAGTGACAAAAAATTTTTTTCTTAAAATGAGAATTTTTAAGATTTAGTCTCTTAGCAACTTTCAAACATGCAATACAGAATTATTAACTATAGTTACCATGCTGTACATGGCATCCCGATGATTTATTTATTTTGTAACTGGAAATTTCTATCTTTTGACTCTCTTCACACATTTTGCCCACCCCCACCCCCTCCTCCAGCCACCAACAATCTGTTCTCTGTATCTATGAGCTTGTTTTTTTGTTTTAATTAAAAATTATTTTTTAAGATTCCACATATAAGTGAGATCGTATGGTATTTGTCTTTCTCTGTCTGACTTATTTCACTTAGCATGATATCCTCAAGGTCCATTCATGTTGTCGTAAGTGGCAAGGTTTAATTCTTTTTTATGGCTGAGTAATAGTCCATTGCATACATGTGGCACATTGTCTTTGTCATTCATTCATTGATGAAATTTTAGGTCATTTCCATCTCTTGGTTATTGCAAATAATTTTGCAATGAACGTGGGGGTGCATATATCTCTTAAACTTAATGTTTTCATTTTCTTCAGATAAATATCCAGGAGTGGAATTGCTGGATCACATGGTAGTTCTATTTTTAATGAGTTCTCGTTTCCTTATTTGTAAAATGGGAATAGTAATTCCTACCATGTAGGTTCTTGATCTGATTTGTACTTTCTTTGGAAATTGTACTTTTTTTTCTGTTAAGTTGTAAGGTAGGAACAGAAATAGCATGTTACTCATTTTCATATTTCTACAATGACTGGTTTTGGAAGTAGGTACTGAATTAAATAGGAAAGGAAAAAAGACCCTGGGATGCAAACAGACTTCACTGTGTCAGTTGCAATGGACTGTCCATGCCAGACTGCAGTCCTGGCTAGAGAAGAATTCTGAGCAGTGTCTAGGCTCCCTGGGAGAGGATGCTGGCATTAATTTCTGATCTTTGTCAGATTTGGAGATTATAAGTATCTAAGTGGTAGAAGTAGCTACATTACATACCTCTTTCTTTATATTTTCCTGATGATTTGGCTCTCTTACCAGTTCTTAGTTTAGACTCAACATGTGATAGAGACTTTTCAGTGGGAAAAGAAGCATCAGTAGTTTTAGGCCTGTGTAATTCACCACTCCTGAAGGACTCAGACCTACAAAACACACAAAAAAACCCAACTAATTAATTCTAACTTCAAAGTTAATAACTGAATGTAGTTTTTTAAACAATATACAAACATGATAAATAATACCGAAAGTCTGCGTTGCCGTTCCCTCTCAACCCAGTCTCTTTCTCAAAAGTAAGGACCATTATTCATTTAGTGAGTACCCCTCCAGATAATTTTCAATGTACTTTTATGCATATATTGAAATACATGGTATTTTTTGCAGATTTAATTTCCCTAAATCTTATCATACTTTAGGCTTTGTTCTGCAGCTTGCCTTTATTTCTCAAAAATATGTCTTGGGGATCTTTCTGTAATTTCAAATTTACAGATGCAGATGTAGGAAAAGAGAAATCCCTACCCTGTTCGTGGGTATATAAATGAGTATATCCTCCTGTAATTGCCTGTAAGGGCAATTTTTTCTATCTATTGAAAAATGCACATCCTGTGCTATCGAACAATTTCCCTGTTTCGTATCTTTCTTAGAGAAATACTACTTGTGCGCACGAAGGCATGTTCAAGTATTTCTTTACTACATCGCTATAATAAGGATGTGGTTAAACTAGAATATCTACTCTGTGGAATACTGTGTAGCAATTAAACACAATTAAGCCAATATCTTTGCAACTGCTATGTTTTTAGCTTAGTCACTATGAAGTCCCAACGGTCATGTATGTGTAAGCGCCCGTTTTCTTCCTTGAAAAGATTCTGGTGTTATAACACATCTTAAAGTACTCACATTATAAGTCAGAATCTTAGTATTTATTATACAGAGATTTGAGTTGAATGTAGAAATGAAAAACCTTTTTTCCTGTTTTAATAACTTAATCCGTAAAATTAATTTTCCTATTTTAATAACTTAATCCTATTTTAATCACTTACTCTGTAAAATGAATCCCCTATGTCCTTGATGTTTTACAAGGGTCGTTGCCATGAGAATGCCACAAACATGTCAAACATTTTGATTTTTGCTTTGTCTTTTGTTGTAGGAATGAAGGCTTAATCCCAAGCAACTATGTGACTGAAAACAAACTAACCAATTTAGAAATATATGAGTAAGTCATCTTTAAAATGTGCCCTGTAGTTAATCTATGAAAATCAGGTACATTTTGGCAGCTTATAAGTATCGATGCTGTTTTTGGTCTATAAAAGGAAAAGAAAGTAACACATTTGACAGCTGTAGTTTAAGAGGTCTTTGATCCGTGTAATGGTGGATTCAGAAAGTTCTTTTTCTTAAACTTATTTTTGTTTCATTTTGTATAGCCACTTTTGTTGTTGTTGTTGTTTTAATGGTGACAGCATGAACTCAAACTTGGTTTCATGAAACTCATCTTGCACTTGTTTTACTATGTGTCCTAAATGGAAAATTACCTATTTTAAAAAATGACATTAAATTTCCAATGAGTGGAAAATTGAACTTAATATATAGACGCATTACTATATTTTGGCTCATGTTTTGAAATGTTTTAGAAATAGCTGAAGATGAGAACTAGGCTAATGCTGTAGTTTGCAAGAACTTTTGGCATGTCTGCTAGTGTCCTGCTTAGAAATCTGTTTTTGTTATAATAGATTTGGAAAATAGAGGAGAGTTTAGCAATCACGTTTCAGCCCCTCATTCTTTGATCATAAACTAAAGTTGAGCTATTAATTTACAGATAGAGAGTGGCAGAGCTGGGAGTAGTCCCAGTCTTTTATAAATTTGGGTTTACAGTTTGAGCCCTGGAGTGTCCTCCCACCCCACTGAGATACTTGCTTTGTAATTAGCATGTGCTTCCAGCAGGGGGCAGTAGGTGATATGAGTGGAGGCATTAAGACAGGTGCTTCTCTGAGAACCAGGCAGCAAATCTAAATTGAATGAGAAAGCCCCCTGGTCGGCCTTTCTACTAATTTAAGCCCACCTGGAGGCCAGACTCAACACATCCCGCCCCTAAACAAATCTAATTTTAAAAGCATTGGTTAATAACGTAGACTTTATTAAAAGGGAGAAGGAGGACATGTCACAGGACACATGACATATGAGTATGGGTCACAAAGTTGTATTGAGACGTGAAAAATGAGGATAGTTAAGGGGCCTCTGAGATAAGAAGTGTATCTACATTTATTTCATAAGGGTATCAGAAGGAGAAGAGAGAGAGGAAGGAATTAAAAACCTATTTGAAAAAATGATGACAGAAAACTTCCTTAACCTGGCAAAGGAAATAGACATACAAGCCCAGGAAGCACAGAGAGTCCCAAACAAGATGAACCCAAAGAGGCCCACACCAAGACACATCATAATTAAAATGCCAAAGTATAAAGACAAAGAAAGAATCTTAAAAGCAGGAAGAGAAAAGCAGTTACCTACAAGGGAGCTCCCATAAAACTATCAGCTGATTTCTCAACAGAAACTTTGCAGGCCAGAGGTATTGGCATGAAATATTCGAAGTAATGAAAAGCAAGGACCTGTAACGAAGATTACTCTAAAAGCTATCATTTAGAATCTTAGGACAGATAAAGTGCTTCCCAGACAAGAAAAAGCTAAAGGAGTTCATCACCACCAAATCAATATTACAAGAAATGTTAAAGGGACTTCATTAAGAAGAAGAAGAGAAAAAAAGATTGAAAATATGAATAATAAAATGGCAAGAACTACATATCTATCAACAATTACTTTAAATGTAAATGAATTAAATGCTCTAGGCAAAAGACATAGGGTGGCTGAATGGGTGAGAAAACAACACCCGTTCATGTGCTGCCTACAAGAGACTTCAGATCAAGAGACTTACACAGACTGAAAGTAAAGGAATGGAAAAATATATTTCTTGAAAATGGAAATGAAAAAAACACACAAAAAACGGGGGTAATAATACTTATACCAGACAAAATACACTTTAAAACAAGAAACAAAGAAGGACCATTAATCTCACTTCTGGGTATTTATCCTAAGAAGCCCAAAACACTGCTTCAAAGGGACATGTGCATCCATATGTTCATTACAGCATTATTCACAATAGCTAAGATGTGGAGGCAACCTTGGGGTCTGTCAATGGATGAATGGATAAAGAAGAGGAGGTACATATATACAATGGAATATTACTCAGCCATAAAAAAGAATAAAATCTTGCCATCTGCAACAACATGTAGAGACCTAGAGGGTATTGTGCTGAGTGGAGTAAGTCAGACAGAGAAACACAAATGCCATATGATTTCACTTATATGTGGAATCTAAATACAAGATAAATGAACAAACAAAACACAAACAAACTCATAGATACAGAGAACATTTTGAGGGTTGTTAGATGGGAGGGAGGTGGGGGGGCGAGTGAAAATGGGGACGGGATTAAGAAGTACAAACTAGTACTTACAAAATACTCATGGGGATGTAAAGTATAACATAAGGAATATAGTCAATAATATTGTAATAACATGTAAGGTGTCAGATGGGTACTAGATTTATCAGGGTGATCACTTTGTAAATTATATAAATGTCTAATTGCTATTTTCTACACCTGATACTAATATAGTATTGTATGTCAACTGTAATTTTGAAAAGTTGAGTTGAGATGTGATAGGATAATCTAGATATTGCAACTCATAAAATTGTACTAAACTAAATGAACTGATACATTATAATAGTACATTATTGTTTATCTGAATTAAAATACACACAATTTTAAAAAATCAGTTTTGGAATAAGTTTTTCAAAACAAGGGAAATGGAGCAGGTTGTTTTCTGGGAAAAAATTAAATATGAAATTTAAAAATATTTTTATTGCTTTTACAGGTGGTACCATAAAAACATTACCAGAAATCAGGCAGAACGTCTTTTGAGACAAGAGGTAATTTAATTTATTTTTGAGTAAATCTGTGAATATTTTCAAATTTTCTCAGAGAGGTATATTATAAAGACTTTTCCTAACTAAAATGTTTACTTCCTGTTCTTTTTAGATCTGAAATATTATTATAATTTTATCTCTATACACATTTTCTGAAAAGTTATAAAGTAGATGTCTTTGTATCAGATCATGTTTTTCATTGATTTTCATCATAATTTCAAAAATGTGTTTCTCCTGAAATGATTTCAACTCCAACATATTAGCACTCCTTCTTTCACTTCAAAGTACCTTCTGCCAATAAAGCTATATTTGAATTGCCCGTATACCTTTGCATCAATGCCAATCAAACATACGCTCTATCCTCATGAGCTTAGCTTAGGCTTATTAAAAACACAAATACAGAAAAATACACGGTACTGCACTTTCTTTGTTCTTTGGGAACAAAGGGAAGAGTAAGGTAGCCAAAATATCAAGCTCAGCTCGAAACTGCTCGTTTAGATCAAAACAAAACAAGAATGCATATTTTTAAATTTCCACATGACGGTAAATACCAACTGTGGGTAAATGTAGAGTCAAAACTAGAAACTAGGTGAGAGGTATGTGTGTCATCACTGCTCTCGGATATTGAGGAAATCTAGAAATATAAGTGAGAAAGAATCAGTTCTGTAACTAAAAACTCAATGCCAGTAATGGCTCAGGACATAGGGAAGGTACAGTTAATAGCTGGGGACAGGCAGACCCCCGTGACACAGACCCGGACTCAGGTGGCTGTGGGGATGGACGATGGAGGTCAGGCCTGGCTTCCTTGACTAGGAGGAAATGGAGCGTGGCAGCAAATGTGGTACCACAAATGATGACAGCAGGTGGCCTTCTGCAAAGTGATCTCAGAAGGTCCAGTAGGACAAAGAAAATGTTCTGACAGGCAGGTAGAACTGGAGAAGGGGCGGCCAGAAGTAGCTCCACAGTAAGCAAGTTGGTTACAGGTAACAAGGCAGAACCACCAGGCTGTGCAGGTTCTGGGTGAGAGGTTCTGCATCTGAGAGGAAGTCTGAATTGGGTGAGGGTCTGACCTCCCTCCCCACACTAGACACTAGAACAGGGAGTTATATCACAGGCCCGCATATCCACAACCCGGATATGACAAATATGTGGTAACAGTTGGCCATAACATTCCTTAATGAAATAAAACATTACAGACAGGTAAGCCCATCCTCTCATCTTCCGTGTCCTTCCTCACTCCCCAGGAGCAATCAGGGGAAGAGAAGGGCATGTTCCCTTTTTGTCCCTGTGTTTATATTTTCATCATATATATGTGTGTAAAGAGCCTACAGTGTTATTTGAGATATTTTAACATTTGACATAAAAGATCATGTATATTGATTTTTAAATTAAACATTATATTTTTTGATTCCATTCATATGGGTACATTTAGATCAAACACGTTCCTTTTGCTGTATAATATTTCATTGTATGAATATACCCAAACATATCCACTTCACTATTGATAAGCATTCAAATTGTTCCTAATTTCTTACTATTACAAACAGTGCTGTAAAGAACTTCTTGTACATATCATTTGATACAGAGGGCAGGGGTTTCTTTTGGTTATACCCAGAAATGGAACGGTCTGGTCAGAGGGTATGTGCACATTTAGCATTACTAGATATGTTCAAATCATGATTTAAAGTGACCTGTAAGTTTGTAATCTTACAGGGAATGAGAAAACTAGTTCTCTACATTCTTGTCAACAGTTGGAAGTTTCAAATTTTTTCAATTCATTGAGTGAGAAATTTTATATATATTTTAAAATGTGCATTTCCTTGATAAACATTTTGATTGAGTAATTTTTCACGTGTCTATTGGCCAGTTGGGCTTCCTCTGCTGTTGCATGCCTGCTACTACTCTGCTCATTTTTCTATAGTGTTTGCCTTTCAAACTGATTAATATATATTTTTAAAATATATTCTGAATACCAATATTGTCAGTTATGAGTTACAACGATATTTTTCTGGTTTCCTCCTTTAAAAAAACTTTATGCTGTTTTCTTATACAGAATTTAAAAAAAATCTTAATATCAAATTTCTCTGTATTTTCCTTTATGATCTCTGCTTTTTTGTTTGTTTACTACAAGAAATTCTCCTCATTCCTGAAGTAATAAAGGGATTTTAAATTTTCCTTTAAATGTTCTAAAGAGTTGCTTTTCACATTTAGGTCTTTAATCTGTCTGAAGTGTGTGTGTGTGTGTGTGTGTGTGTGTGTGTGTGAGAGAGAGAGAGAGAGAGAGAGAGAGAGAGAGAGAGAGAGAAAGAGAGAAAGATTTAAAAATATATACAGATTTTTCTTATATATCTTTAAAATTTTTATAATTTACATATTTTCTAATTTTTATTTTTAAAAATATGACTGGGTTAAATCCTCCTTGGTCATGAGTCATTTAAAGTATTTATTGCTGGTTTGGCTTTCCTAATATTTTACTTAGCATTTGTTCTGTGATGTTTGGAGTTAGTCTGGCTTCTAATTTTCCGTTTTCTTTGTATGGTTTTAGTATAAAGGGTATACTAGCATCATAAAAGGAGTTGGGGTGTGGGACTTCCCTCTTTTTTAAATCTCTGAAATAGTTGATCTTAGATAGAAGTTATTTGCTCCTTGAAGGTTAAATATATCTCTTGTAAAATAGTCTGGACATACTGCTTTCCCAAATATATAGATCTTTGACTACTGATTTAATTACTTTTCTTTTTGAAATGTTTGCTGATTTATATTTACCTAGACTATTGCCCATTTTATATTTATTTTCAAATTTATTGCATAAGTTATTTATAGAAGTATCTTATAATTTTAATTTATTTTATATTTTAATAGTCAGTATGTTCATATGATTCAAAATCAAAAGGTTTTGAAAAGTTTTCTTTCATCTTTGTCCCCAAGCCATCAATTCTCCTTACAATAGATGAACTACTATTATTAGTTTATTTTGTGTCCCTTCAGAGATATTTAACACACACACACACACACACACACACACACACACACACACACACACACTGGACTATTGCTTTGCTATAAAAAAGAACAAAATCTTAACCATTTGTGGTAACATGGATGGACCTAGAGGGTATTACGTTAAATTAAATAAGTCAGACAGAGAAAGACAAATACCGTATGATTTTGCTTATATGTGGAATCTAAAAACCAAAACAAATGAACAAACAAAACGGTAACAGACTCATTGACACAGAGAAAAAACTGATGGTTGCCAGAGGCGGTGTTGAGGGGCTGGGTGGAAAAGGTGAAGGGACTAAAAAGTACAAATTGGTTGTTACAAAATAGTCATGGGATGTAAAGTACAGCATAGGGAATACAGTCAATAATATTGTAATAACTATGTATGGTGCCAGGTGGGTACTGGGCTTACCAAGGGGATTACTTGGTAAATTATATAAATGTCTAACCACTATGCTGTACACCTGAAACCAATATAATATTGACTTTCAACTGTAATTGAAAAATGAAAAAATAAAAGAAATAGTAACAATAATAGGAAAAACAAACAAACATCATTATGTCCTTTGTTGGAAGTGAAAGAGTCCAAGCCCTCCTTGCCAAAGTCTGAGTTCTACAAGACTTTGTATTAGACTGACTACTAGAAACACTTCATAAAATTTGAACATAAGAAAAAAAAATGCGGATGACTTCTCTGGTGTGGCTAGCCTCCCTCATCACTCTGCTTTTTCAGAAATATTTTGGATATATGTTTTTCCCATATGAACTTCAGAATTACTCTGGCTAGTTTTTAAAAACTTCCTGTTGGTTGCATTACATTTACAGATTAATTTAGGAAAAGTTGTTCAGGCATTACAAATCGGTGGTGTTTTGGGACCAATTTGTTCTGGGACCCATATATTGATTATTCATATAGAAAAAATTAAAATTAGATCCCTCTCTCAAGCAGAAATAAACCTTAGATGAATTAAAGGCCTAATGAGAAAACGAAACACTTTTGTACTCTTAAGGAGCATTTTAAAGTTTTCTTTATATAGCTCTTGCACAGTTATTTTAAAGGTATTTTATATCTTTTTCTTGCTATTATAAATGAGTATATATTATTGTTTTTATTTATGAAAGCTCTTGCTTTCTATGACCAAATTATTGTAACTGATGACTTTAGTGAATTAAAATTTTTTTGTAGTAGTTTTTCAGTTGATTTTCTTGGGTTTCAAGTACTTAATCTTAGCAGCAGACAGTGAAGAATTTAGCTCCTCTTTTATAATTTTAATACAGTAGTTCTAATTTTTGCCTCTCCTTTAATAGCTTGGCTAGTATCGCAGAACAGTAGTAAATACTGTGCTGACAGTAGGCGTTTGTTTTTTCCTGATCTTAGTTGGAATAATAGCCACATAAGACACGATGCTACACACTTGGAACGAAAGTGAATAAGGGCTATTGTGTTGAGGAAGTACACATATTTTCCTATTTTATCAAGAATTTAAAAAATCGATACTAGAAGTTGATATTTGTCAAATGCCTTTTCAACATCTGTGTAGATGTAATGACATTTTCTCATCAGATCTATTAATATGAATTATATTAATAAAATGTCAAATACTGAATTACTCTTGCATTCCTGCATGCAATCCCTCTCTATAATGATATATTTTTGTTTTATTGTGCTACTAGATTCAGTTTGTGATTACAATATTTAGTTAGGATTTTTGCATTGATACAGTAAAGACTGGTTAGTATTTTTCCCTTTTGTGTATGACCTGCTGTGCTAATATTGATGTTAGGCTCACTTTATATAAAAATTTAGAAGTTTGTCTCCCTTTCTTATGGTCTGGAATAATGTAATTAATCTATAATTTCTAAAATTTAAGATTTGGTAACATCACAATGTATAACTTTAGTGCTTTTAAATGTTGTAGCTTTTAAAACTTTATCCGTTTTTCTGTTTAGTAGGTCCATTAAGATTCTAGCTCTTCTGGAATGAATTTTAATAAATTTATGTTTTGCTAGTTAATTATCCATTTTATTAAAGTTTTCAAACTTATTTTACAGAGTCAAGAAAATTCTGTTTTTTTGCTAGATCTTTGTGACTTATATTTGATAGAGCTTCCCCCATTATTTATTGATTAGGATAATTATTAGTTTATCTGTTTGGTGGTTTTCCCCTAGACAACCAGATTTTGAATTTAATTACTAGATTTGTTATATTTTGTTTAATTGCTAGCTATATTATATTGTATTTTTGTTATTTAAATAGTTTAAATTATTCTGAAAATAATTCACTATTTATGCTTTTGTCTTTATTAATTTCTTTCTTCTTCTTTACCTAAGTTTATTTTATAGTTCTTATCCTCATTTCTTGAGTTGGATACACTTATTTGTATTCCTTTTATTGATATAAGTAAGAAGACTGAATTTACTTCAGAGTACTGCTTGAACTATATAGCAGAGGTTATGATACATAGTGTTTCCCTGTTATTTTCTACTTTTCATTTAAATTTCTATGAGATGTGCAAAAGAGAACTTAAAAATTTATAGGTGGTAGGGGTTTTTTACTTTGGAGATTGTTATTAATTTTTAGTTTTATTGCTTTGTGGTTACGAATGTTGTTTATACTCTTTCTACTTTGAAGTTTTAAAAGAGGAGATCACTCCATATACAACTTTATTATATGCACATTATATATATATATATATATATACACACACACTTACATATACATACTATATACATATTCATAAATAGATACCATACATATCTTGGTGTATATACCATACAATCTTGCTTTTTACATTTTTGTCTTTTACATCTTGTGTCCCTACAGTATGCAACAAAATCTTTGCACATGGTAGGAATGCAATGAAAGCTAGATTTTTATCATTAAAATGGCTATAAGAGATTCTTTGGTTAGAAAACTTGACCAGAAAATGAGACTTGTCTCTTGGCAAGCACCTGGGAGGAGAAGGAGAAGACTCTGCTTTATGCATTTGTTTACTTTCAGGGTCACACCATGCTGTTTGGGTTGTAAAGTTCTCAAGCACGTTATCAGCACTTCATAGGAGTAACCTTTCATGGGTTTGACAAGATTCTGAGATATTTTCCTCTTCACAAGTGTAAATACACTCAGTAAAACTGAAGCATTTTACAATATCAAACAAAAAAAATCAAACAAAACAGTCCAGCATTCAAGATTATTTGAAAGCATTTCACAGCTTTATTGGGATTTCTCAAAGAATGTCAATGGACTTCCAATTCATAACCTAACATCAAATTCATTATCATATTCTTCCCTCCTACCATTTCTCTTTTTGTCTCTCCCATACCCTTAGAACAACTAAAATGGCTCTCCTGTTCTTCTCTGCAGACTCCCCCAAATGTATTCTCTCCATCTTTATCATGAACTCTGGTCTCTTTTCCCACTCCCCCCCACTCCAATTCTGGATGCATTTCTCCCTGCCTCCCTCACCCCCACCTACCACTTTATTTCTTTTCTTCCGAAGTATCATCCTGTCAGTTTGGCCTCAGAATTGTTTCTATTCATCAACTATTTTGATTTATTATCTTGATCAATAAAACAAAAATAACTAAATAGTGGGGTACAAGATTGTCAAACACAGAATTTTTCTTAGAAAAATTGGGGCCAAAGTTTTAAAATACTCATGTATTTTAAATTCTTGTCCTAATGATATTTTACTTTATAAGTATTATTTCTAAACCCACACTTGTAAAAATAATCTCATCTTTTTGTAATAAGTCAGCATAGATTTGGTTTTCATGCCTAAGATAAGTTTGCCTTTCTAATAAGGAATAAACTTGTACAATGAATGAATTGTTTTGCAGTCTAAAGAAGGTGCATTTATTGTCCGAGATTCAAGACATTTGGGATCCTACACAATTTCTGTGTTTATAAGAGATAGGAGGTAAGCAGTTGTTATTTTGGTAACTTTAGAAATAACAATCCCTGGAACAGTGTGTTTTATGGAGACACCATCATATAGAGAATGAAAACAAGAGCCTAGTATAGAGAGACTGAAAGTTGGGACAACTGACCAGTTCAGGTTGTATCCCTAACAAATTCTGTGTGAGGCACTGGATATTACTTAACCCATCCTCTCCTTTTTTCAACCATCAAGAGAGGAGGATAGATTAGTTGTAGCACAGCTGGTGGTGCTTTCCTCGTATCCCTTGGTCCATCCTGGGATTTATCTCCAGAGAGTTCTTCTGCACTCAGAAAGCTTCCTGTATCTTTCTGCCTGAGGTTGTTCTCTGGATGAGAAAACTTGTGATCTCCATGGCAAGGCTGGAAGTGCCTGAGAAGTAGCATCCTAGGAGCAATCCTCCATCAGTGAGGAATGGGGACTGGATAAGCACCTCAGCTTCTTTGCACTTTCGTGGGACAGTTCTGGGATGTGTTCCACAGTCTCTTATAGCATTCTGAAGGGATAAAGATCTAGCTGTCCATAGCAAAATTGCTCATCCATACCACCTATATTGGTTTTCCTCCCTTCTTTGATTCACATCTCCTTACACCCCTCATGGTGAATTTGTTCATTTACTTATCCAGTACCTGATAGTCAGTATATACTTATGTGTCCATTCTGGGCTCCATATTTCTGGACACTAGACTTGTCAGCTAGACAACTTTGGCTGAAGTTATTTTTGAATCTAAGGCCCCAATAACGCAGCTGAGGAATTTTCCCGGGATGGGGAGACACCCGTTTAATTTCATCCAATCCTTTCTTCAGTGTGTAGTGCTGCTAGGATGAGAGTTTTAGAGGTGGAGTCCTGTTGCCTAATGAATTGACTTAGTTTCAAAGTGATCTTTTGCTTGTTGACTAATTCATATTTTATTGATTGTAGCACTATGGAGGCTACTATCAAACATTATCAGATTAAAAGGAAAGACTCAGGACAGTGGTACGTGGCTGAAAAACACCTCTTTCAATCAATCCCTGACCTGATCTGGTATCACCAGCACAATGCAGCCGGTAAGTCAGTAACTTCAGGCTGGGTGAACAGAGTCAGGGAGCGAGGCCCTAGATGGAAAATGCATGTTTGGTCTCAGACACTTAACAGAAGAAAATATTCCCATAAAAATGTTTTTAAGAGCTTAAAATACAACCTGCTTCTGAACAATTCTCCTCCTCATTGATACTTCTTTGTTTTTCTAGTTGAGGGCAAGAGGGAGGTCGATTTTTCATATTTCTGCCAGGTTAGAAAAATGATAGATGACAGAGAAGCAAAGGGTCATTTAGTCATTATGCATTTTTTTTTTGAAATTTAAATAGGGCTAAATGTAATAGGATTTCAAATGTTCTAAATAATCATGCTTCCTTCTCTTTGCTCCCATAAATTTTCTCTCTACTTTAGATAATTACAATAGAAAATTACCCTTAAACCTTTCACTATCTGTTCTTTCTTGTTTTGAGAACAGAAAAATTTACACAGGACACAGCCTTTCATGGTTACATTTTGGTCTAAATATACCAGAGGCATATCGAATGCCTTTCCCCAGCTGTTGTTTGTAATAATTGCTATTAGTGCAAACCTATCATCTGTGGAAAGATATAGGATTCCAGAAGGTTCTACCACAATTACAATCACATCTCTGGCATTCAGCCCTCACCCAATCTGTGCTGGACCACTCTGAGCCCATGGGGAAATCCTCTCACTTCAGCATTATAGAATTTGGTACTCTCTGTAACTTTTCATATTGTTTTGACTTTTGTCATTCAGTATATATAAGATTTCTCTCATGAAAATTTGTGCTGACAAAAAAAAAAAATCCCTTTTGGAATTTGGCCATTTTTTCCATTACATTGGTTCCAAATGTTAGGAATAAATCTAAGGAAAATTTTATCTACTATGGGATGAGTCCACATGGATATTCCAGATAACCAAGAGAGCTTGATTAGAGACAAAGTGACAACATGTCTGAGTGGGGTCAGGGAGGATATGTTTGTGGCTAGATAGAAACCTTTTGACTCCGGAGACCAGTTCTGAGTTTTCCCTTCACACTCTTCTTTCCTCTTCCTTCAAAGACAAAATTTAAGAAACAGCGTGGTTATGGTGGTAAGGTTAAAAAAAATACTGAGGTATGTCAGGATGTGCTGATGTGAAAAGATGTTAGTGATAAGTTTGTTTAGTAAAAGAAAAGGAAGTACAAAGAAATATATTTATACTCCCACTTTTGAAAAAAATACACATTCATACGTATATGTGTGCATAGAAAAACTGATGACAATTAGGTAATACTTTTTAAACTAATAAGATTATAACAGACTACAAACTGTTGATGTTCACCTTTGGGGAATGAGACTGAGGGTGAGGGAAGTTTCTTTTTTTTTTTTTCTTTTATATTAGCAACTAGGCTTGAAATGCCGATTTCTCTTTCTCCTTAGGTCTCATGACCCGTCTCCGCTACCCAGTTGGTCTGATGGGCAGTTGTTTGCCAGCCACAGCTGGTTTTAGCTATGGTAAAGTACGCACATCTGCTTAAGCAAAATATCAATCCATAAAGATTTACCCCAAGTTCCCTCTATGTTCTTTAAATTCTCAGCTCTTTGGAGATGTCTATCTAGATTCATTTCTTCCAAAGTTTAAATCCCCCTTCTCAGATATTTAAATATACGCATCTCATAAGAGCAATTTAAACTTTTAGCGAAAATGTTTCACTTTTACTTCAGATTTCATTGTACATTATTAGGAGTCCTTTTGATAAACAACATTTCTTTTTATTTGAATGCTTGGGCTATTGCTCTTTGGTTACATGGGTGGTTGGGAAATGACTGCTCCCCAGGAGAATCTGGTTAAATGAGATGCAAAAGGTGTCTTCTTTACCTTTTTCCAAATATAACTTGTACAAAATTTGACTTGAACTATTTTCTAGCAAATGTATTTGCAAATCTGTGAGAATACATAAAAGCCAAAGAATCCTGTTATCTAATTTGATGACACTTTACTCCCTCAAATTTCTCTCATTAGTGGGACTCAGAATATATTGGAAAAAATGATAACACAATTACATGTATAACTGGTAACCAGGACTCATGGTCTCTACGTAAATTGGGACGGCAAGTGATTTCAGGTGTTATGGGTGCTTGCATTATTTCTCTGTTCCATAAATACTATATATAATAAAAGTTCCACCATTAGCAATTTATTTAAATTAAACATGGTCGTATTTAATTTTTAAAAAGTAAACTTCTCAATTTTTTTGCCATCCAGAACAGTGCACAGCACAGCTATAGCTCGATTAGCTTTGCCTGGTTTTGACTATATGAATAGAATTGGACACCAAGCATTCTTTTATGTCTGGCTTCTTTCTCTCATCATTCCATCTGTCAATTCACCCGTGGTGTTGGGTGTGGTTGGTTCATTTTCATTGTGGTGTGATGTTGCATTGCATGATTATGCCACAGTCTTTTTTAGACGGCCATTTAGGTTGTAACCAGTTTTTGTCTCTTATAAATAATATTGTTATATACATTCTTGTATGTGTTTTGATGAAGTTCAGTAAACCTTTATGCTCCAATGTTGGATATATACTTAAGAGTAAAATTTCTGGGTAATAGGACATGCACTCAGGTATTGTCAGTTTTCCAAAGAGCTTAACCAAATTAAATTTCCATCAACAGTGTTTGGAGTTCCAGCATCTCCACACCTTTGCCCTTGCCAGTAGCTGGTATTCTCGTGGTTCGTTCGTTCGTTTGTTCTTGTTTTGGTTTGTTTTGTTTCCACCTTACCAATCTGAACAGTGTGTAGTGGTATCTCATTATGGTTTAAATTTGCAATTCCCTGATGACTAATTATGGTTTAGTGGCCATTTGGGTTTTCTTTTTCGTGAGAGAGTATTCTATTCAAAAATTTTAACCCTTAAAAAATAGGATTATCTGTCTTTTTATAATTGATTTATTTATATTCTGAATAGGAATTCTTTGTTGGTTAAATATTTTAGAAATATCTTCTCACAGTCTGTGACTTACCTTTTCACTCTCTTAATCGGGTATATTTGCTGAATAGAATTTTTACGAAGCACAATTTATCAATATTTTCCTTTATGGTTATATTCTGCTGAATAAATCGATGCCAATCCCAAGGTCATGAATGTGTTCTCCCATGTTACTTTTAAAACCCACCCACTATTGGGAGGGATAATACTTGGCAAAGCTGGTACAAAGGGCCATTAGCCCTTACAATTCTCTTAAATGCATTATTATTATAAAGTTCCAGTAGATGGTGGTGTTGCTATATGAAAGGAGATAAGGAAAAGTTAAGATTTGATACTTCTCAGAGTTTTCAAGTGGGTGCTTTTAAAAACAGTTGTTTCTCCCTGACTTGTGTCTATAAGATGAGAAATATACACGAATGCAAATTTCACTTCAAACATACACTTAGATATTTGTGAGTTAGAACCTAACATTGGGCATATTTACATAGATGAATTGATTAGACTGTTCCCTAAGAAGAAGAGTTTTCCAAGGCAGAAAAGCGCCTTTAGGAGTGGGAGTGGGCAGTAGCAGGAACTGAAATGGGGGGCGGGGGAGGGAGGAAGAGCCCAAATTTTATCTGCCTCACAAATTTACTCACCGGGATGAAAACAGACGGGACGTAAATATTTTATGTCATGTGTCTAATTTTGGTAGGTTTAGTTTAGAAAGGCACAGAACTGTGTTTCATCATGGGTCTCTGTGGAAAAAAAAAAAATCATGTTTTGATATCCATAATTCTCTCCAAGTGTAAAGTTTGTATTTTTAAACTTGAATTCTGGAATTTCACATCTAAGTCACAGTGAGTGTATTAAAAATGGTTACAGGTCCTCTTCCCTCATATATACATTTTAAAAACTCTCTGTAAAGAAGAGAACAGGTCTAGATAATTCCTAAATCTTTTCTAGCTCTAAAATTTTAACATGCTTTTATCTACTTGTAACATGGATTTTTTTGCTTTTCAGAAAAGTGGGAGATAGATCCATCTGAGTTGGCTTTTGTAAAGGAGATTGGAAGCGGGCAGTTCGGGGTGGTCCATTTAGGTGAATGGAGAGCACACATCCAGGTAGCTATCAAGGCCATCAATGAAGGCGCCATGTCTGAAGAGGATTTCACTGAAGAGGCTAAAGTGATGACGTAAGTGGAAACAATACCCAGATACACATCTTACCACATCCTGGTGTCATGGAAAGAATGTAGATTTTGGAGTCGGTACCACCTGGATTTGTCACAACTCTGCCCAAGCTAGTTGTGCACCCCAGGCAAATGAATTTAATCTCTAAGTGCCCTGGCTGAGTTATTTCACTTTTCTGAGCCTCTATTTCCTCACCTGTAAAATGGGGATAACAATACCTACCTCACTGCATCAACATGTGAATTAAATGAAATAATTCTAGGAAAGTGACAAACATGGGTTCTTTTCAGTTCAATAGTAGGTGTGTAATGAGTGCACTTATTTTTTCCTTTTCCCAGAAGCAAAAATGTTGTCTTTGTCTAAATAGTAACGTAAGGATAAAGTATTTGCTTTCAGAGGATTTAAGAATCCTGAGCTCTAACAGAAATGGCTTTTTGTCGACCATTGGACACTGCTCTTCACTTCTGTGATTTCCCAGGTTAACATTTTGGCGCAGTTGAACCTGGGCTCTGGTTTCTGTCTGTAATCTGGCCCAGACAAAGGCAGGCCAATAATATGGCCAAATCAAATCAACATTCTTTAAGTATTTGTTCAGTATTTACTTAGATGAGTAGCGATGTGATGAAGAAAGAAAACCCAGGGGGCATTACCTAGATTCTATTTTATTATCCAAAGCCATTTACTTCTGTTCCAAACTTGCAGACTTCAATTGAAAATACAAACAAATGAAAAAAAAAACAGATGTGATTAAGTGGACCCATTCTCTTTTGAAGGCAGAGCAATGCTGTCTGTTGGGCCTCTCAACCCATATCCAAGCATCCTATCAAAATGTTCTTTCCAGCGGGTGGCCAGTTGGCTCAGTTGGTTAGAGCACAGTGCTTGTAATGGTGGTGGAGTTGCCAGTTTGATCCCCGTGTGGGCCACTGTGTGCTGTGCTCTCCACAACTGGATTGAAACAACTACTTGACTTGGAGCTGATGGGTCCTGGAAAAACACACTTAAATAAATGAAAGTTGTTTTTTAAAAATGTTCTTTCCATCCACTTACAATAAAGTGAATTTTAAGGGAAGTTGTCATAAACACAGTTTTCCAGTGACATCAACTTCCCAAAGATGTTTTTGTGCCCCTAGCTTACCCAAGGCACCTAGCAATCTGTCTGGCCTTTCCTCCTTGATACAATTTGCATTAGACCATGGTTTCCTATATCTAAAGGAGAGACAAAAATTATATTTCTGTGTGTTGGATTAAATAGGCATAATAAGAAAAGAAAGAATGGCAGACATGTGATTCATTGAAAGGTGAAGTCATATTGGAATTCCTACCCTGTTTTCCTGAAAATAAGACCCAGCCAGACAATCAGCTCTAATGCGTCTTTTGGAGCAAAAATTAATATAAGACCTGGTATATATTATATCATATTATATTATACCCGGTCTTATATTATTGTAAAATAAGACGGGTCTTATATTAATTTTTGCTCCAAAAGATGCATTAGAGCTGATTGTTTGGCTAGGTCTTATTTTCAGGGAAAAACGGTATCAAACAAGAAAGAATTAGAGTTGCTAATGTCATGATGAGGGGATTTTTGAAAGGTTCAAACTTGATTGGGCATTTGGGGTCAGGAATTTTGAGGATGATATTTTGAGGACAATGGAAGATCCATGGAGTGTGAGGAATAGAAACAGCTCTTGGCAGTTTATGGAGGCAGGAATGAAGCTAAGGGCTTACTTATTCTTAAGTCAGTTCTGATGGACATGATGTGTTCTTGGGTTTGAACATAGGTGAATTTTTTGAAAGTAGGGCTGGAGAAATTCCCTTTTAACTTCTAACTGTGGAATGTAAATACATTCGGCTTTAAAAAATTAAATAGCTGACACACATTGAGCTGTACCTGTCAATCATATACAGCTTGGTTATATACAGATTATGTTGTGTATATACATATTATATGGGCAATATACATATTACCTCCACTTTGTGTGTAGTTTAAATGTCACCTTCTCCAGGACATCTTCCCTGTTTAATTGACATACCCACCTCCAAATGCTTTCTATTGTATGACCTTGTGTTAGTTCCATCACAGCACTTGTCACTCCCCCAAAGCTTCATGAGTATTTGTTTTGTTTCTCCTTCACTAGAATGTAAGCTCCATAATAATAGGACCTATTTATCTCTCTTCTACAAACTGGTGAGTGCCTAAAATAATGACTAGCATGTAGTTGGTGTTCAAAAACTATGTGTGGATTATTGAATGAGTTGATGAAGCCTCACCATGATTCTATGATGTAAGTTTTATTAAGATCCCAATTTTATAGACGAAAAAAGGAAACTTTGCAAACTTACCTAATTTGCCTACAGTCCTAAAACAAAACATGGGTAGAATTTCTAATTGAGATCAGAACTATGAACTGTTTGGGCACAAGGCCACAATCTTAACTAATGTAATAATGTAATGTAATAATCAACAAATATTTACTGGGCAACTACTATATGTCAGATCTTATAGTAGTTGCTATAACTGTTAACCAAAATTGTTGTCAGCTTGTGCAGCTTTTCCAGTGCAGTAGAAACAACTTCAAATCTCTGCTGTGCTCTTAATCACTATATTTCAAGAGGTAGTCTAAATTGGGGGGGCCTGTACTCGTGGGGTTTTCAGAGCATCTGCTACAGATGATTGAGAAGAATGAAATAAAACCAGGTTTTCCCTCTTAGACAACTTCAGCTCATCAAACCCTATTAAATTTAAAAATTTTATCTTTATATAGCTTTTAGTTTTTATAATATATTCACATATATGATCTCATTTAATGTTCCATGGAAGGAAGAAGGACAGATTTTATTATTCCCATTTCATATGTGAAAAAAAGCTGAGGCTTAGAAAGTTTAAATAAGTTGCCCCTGGTCAGGCAACCAATAAGAGATAAAATAACAACTTGAGTTCAGCTCTTTTGATTAGAAGTATTACATTTTCTTTAAATTATTACAATATTGCATTGCCTTTAAGAGATTCTTCATTTCAGTTGTTGAACTATGGGTTTGTAAGAGTATCTCTGGATGTAGCATATTAGTAGCAGTGCATTATACTGAGATATATGAATAAATTACATTTATAATTATAAGAAATATATGTATAAATAATTTTAATTTCTCTAAGAACTTTTTCACTGTGTCTCATTTCATTCTATTCATTATTTACACGTCATCATATCTTCTAAAATATGTTCGATTTTGAAAGAAAAGATTTAACCTTTTAAATTCATATTACACAGAAATGAATAAATTAAAAACTGAGAACACCCCTATTTTCTTGCCTCTACTTCCCTAAGTGTTATTCTCCAGGGGTAGTTAATATTGATAATAAAAATTGTGAGTTGGACTCCTAACCCTTATTATTTAAATATAATTTAAGTAATTTTTATTATTTAGTTTTCTTTTTTATATGCATCAATCACTCTTTCTTCCCTTCTGTCTGTCCAGAATTTTTGTCTGAGCAGCTACGGTTAGGAAGGTTGAAACTCAAGGAACAGGAATATCACAAGACCTGGGCAAGGAGTAAGAGTAATGAGGAAGCAAAAGGCTTACAAAGTGGAAAGTAGGAAAACCAAAATATGGGGCATGTAATCTTTTGTGTCTACAACAATTTAGGCCGTTCTACTTAAACTCTTAATCCTACTTTCTCAGCGAATAAGGAGGAAAGGAAACTGCTCTATTTTCTCTGTGGTTGGGTTAATTTTTATCAGATTTTGATGCAAATTGTATAGATAATAATTAATAACCAGTTGAGTCCAATCACTTTAAAGTGCAAAAGCGGTTCTGCTGACTGGTGTGTTTTTCGTCAACAGGAAATTATCTCATTCGAGGCTAGTTCAGCTTTATGGAGTATGTATACGGAAGAAGCCCCTTTACATTGTGACGGAGTTTATGGAAAATGGCTGCCTGCTTCACTATCTCAGAGAGAGAAAAGGAAAGCTTAGGAAGGAAACGCTGCTGAGCATGTGCCAGGATATATGTGAAGGAATGGAGTATTTGGAGAGAAACTGCTTTATTCATAGGGATTTAGTAAGTATGGAGATAAATTCTATCAAACCATTGTCCTACATGAGGCTAACTAATGAAATCAATAATTTTCTCGACTAGGTTGACTGAAAATGGATTGTTAAAGCATCAAATAGATTGTCTCAGCATTATTATATAGTACGACAGTTCACTGTGGTAATTTTAAGAAATGTGAAAATATTGTAAATAATTATATTCAATGAGATGTAAGTTTTAAAATACAATGCAATGCCTTAACTTTTTTTTTTAAAGATTTTACTGGGGAAGAGGAACAGGACTTTATTGGGGAACAGTGTGTATTTCCAGGAGTTTTTCCAAGTCAAGTTGTTGTCCTTTCAATCTTAGTTGTGGAGCACGCAGCTCAGCTCCAGGTCCAGTTGTCGTTATTAGTTGCAGCCCACCATTCCTTGTGGGAGTCGAACTAGCAACCTTGTGGTTGAGAGGATGCGCTCCAACCAACTGAGCCATCCGGGAGCTTAGCAGCAGTTTGGCTCAAGGTGCTGTGTTCAATCTTAGTTGCAGGGGGCACAGCCCACCATCCCTTGTGGGAGTCGAACTGGCAACCTTGTGGTTGAGAGCCCACTGGCCCCTGTGGTAATCAAACTGGCAGCCTTGGGCATTAGACACATGGAGCACCAACCTGCTGAGCCACCGGGCTGGCCCCACAATGTGTTACCCTTTATTAGCAATTATAGATCTTAAAGGTATATAATGATTAACCCTATTTGTCGTGTACATTGGACCTCCTTTTTCTTTACTATAAGTTAATATACCCTATTTTTATGTCAAGATTCATAGTTTATCATCTCTTAATCCTCATTAAGATTGAGTTAACCTTCATATTTATCAAGAGTACTTTTTGGGAAAGATTACAATCTTAAAAAGGAAAAACATTACAATTTCTTTTTGTTGTTGTTGTTATTTCTTTGAAGAATCTTTAAAATTCTCCATGTGAGGGCAGATATATTGAATCATATATATCATTGACAGGTGTCACCATAAAAATAACATTGCTACCCATACAGAGAAGTAGTGTGGGAACCCAGATAAACTAAGGAAAAGGAGAGTAGATACTCTTGAAAGAAATTGTATTCAAACTTCTGTTCTTTCCTTCTTTCATAGGCAGCAAGGAATTGTTTGGTCAGTTCCACAAATATAGTAAAAATTTCGGACTTTGGAATGACGAGGTACATGATATATTTTTTTGTTGTTGTTTGCTCATAAGACGGAGTCTTACATTTGTCTGCTGACAAACTGAAAGATGTTATTGGCTTTGCTTTTTTCCTCTGTTAATGGGTTAATGCGGTTGTATGGCCTGCTGACCCACTTTGAATTTTAGGACATGCAGCAATTTTAGCTGTGAGGTAAACGGATACCGTGGGCTATTCTGATATTCTTTCAGATCAGTATTAATAAAACTGTGGCACATCTTAAAATTTTTATTATTTATTTAAAAAAAAATTCTCAGTCTACTTATTTGTGTAAGATTAAGAAAAAAGTTTTTCTAATTTATCCTTGGCTGGCCAGCCACACAGGTGGCCAATGACTCAACCAAAATTTCTATCTACAAAAATTCCTTCATATCTGGCATTCTCTATGATTAGAAAAACTCCATGGGGTGATCTAAGTTCCCATTTACATGGACACATCCACAGCTTTTTGTTTTCTGCAGTCTTTCTGCCTTTCCTGGGCCTCCACCTGGGAAAGAGGGCACAGGTTCTGCTTTGCTCTTGAATCTCATCAACCTATTGTGGGGAAGTGGGGCCTTCTTTCCCTGCTGCGTGACTGGGGCAGCTCCTGTCTGGTGCAGGGTCAAGACCCTACATCAGCTGCCCACTAACGTCTAACACTCCTTCCCTTTCCCTTCTATTTACCCTCACTTCCCAGCTTAAGCAACCTTTTTTCTAGAGGCATGGATGGATGAATGGTGGTGGTGGTGGCAAGGAGATCTCACTCTTATTCAGGAGCCATTCTCCCAAATACTTTGTTAATAACTCAGTCCTTCTCCTTCTCTGGAAAGCCTAGACTTTTGAAACTCAAAAGCTATGAAAAATGGCTTTTTCCTTTTTGTTTTCTCTCATTCGTTCTTTCCGCTAGTAGAATGACCTCTGGTTCAATAAAGAGAGCTGAAAGATGAGGTGAGGTAGGGTATGAGAACAAAAGTAGAAGTGTGGGGAAGCATTAATAAATAATTTTAAAATACTATATACTGCATACTCAAGGGGCTGCATAGCACAAGTTAGCTATTATCTCTTCTCTTCAGACGGCCCACACTTGGATGTATATTCCTGCATCCAATTCTAAAAAAAGAGAGGCTTTAATTTTTTTTTTTGTTGTTGTTATTATTTTTTAAAGGAGATGGTAGTTACTACTGATTTCTTTCCATATAGAGTCATTTTAATGCATTAGACATTTTTCACATCAAATTTATTTATTTATTTATTAAACTTTTTTTTTTTTTAAAGATTTTATTGGGGAAGGGGAACAGGACTTTATTGGGGAACAGTGTGTACTTTCAGGACTTTTTCCAAGTCAAGTGGTTGTCCTTTCAATCTTAGTTGTGGAGCGTGCAGCTCAGCTTCAGGTCCAGTTGCCGTTTTCTAGTTGCAGGGAGTGCAGCCCACCATCCCTTTCGGGAGTCGAACCGGCAACCTTGTGGTTGAGAGGACGCGCTCCAACAAACTGAGCCATCTGGGAGCTCAGTGGCAGCTCTGCGGCAGCTCTGCTCAAGGTGCCATATTCAATCTTAGTTGCAGGAGGCGCTGCCCACCATCCCTTGTGGGACTCGAGGAATTGAACTGGCAACCTTGTGGTTGAGAGCCCACTGGACCATGTGGGAATCAAACTGGCAGGCAGCTTTCAGAGTTAGGAGCATGGAGCTCTAACTGCCTGAGCCACGGGGCGGCCCTCAAATTTATTATTTTCAAATATTTCCTCCCTTCTCTACCCACAAAATATGCAAAAAGAAAGAAAATAAGGCATCTAATTTTGAATTTCTTCCTTTCCATTAGACCTTTTTATAACCATTCCTTTTTATAACTTTGGCTGTTAGGCCATTCAGCATGCTTCTTTGAAGAATCGAGAATTTGTCATAACTAACATAATCAGTAGGGTATGTTTTAGACTGAAGAATTGCTATGGTTTTCTGAGACCCCCCCAAAAAAAAAATAAACACAATTGAGACTTGGTTTAGAGAAGAAACACTATAAGGGCTACTTTCTCACTTTGACAACAAAAAAGAGAAGGTATATAGAACCTTTCTGGAATAACTAACTGCCTTTTAAAACTGAATTAACTAAAGGGATTTGAAATAAACAGAACTTGGAGGTAATTAATGCAATCTACTCTGACTATGATGACCTTAGGTATGTTTTGGATGACGAGTATATCAGTTCTTCTGGAGCCAAGTTCCCAGTCAAGTGGTCCCCTCCAGAAGTTTTCCATTTCAACAAGTACAGCAGCAAATCTGATGTCTGGTCATTTGGTGAGTGAATTTGGTATTCATTTGATGGAACTTAGTTTCATTAAATAGGCCAATATCTTTTTACTTTGATTTTTTAAGATGATGTATATTTTTAAAAAGTCTTCTTATAACTGTACTTCTATCTTAGGTATTCTAAATGCATCCAGACTTTCTTTGTAAACTGCTGTCATATACCTTCTTACATAAGTCTGTCTTCTGGATCTTTTCTTTTCCCGTTGAGCACTTGCTATAAAACCATAACAAAGAGTCTACTGATCTAGAGAACAAACTCAGCCAACTTTTCCACACCACAGAGACTTGCGAGGAAAAATGATCTTACAGTGTTATTGAATTTTGAATGTAATTAATAAACTTCATTGTCTAACTACAAAGCAATGTCACCTAATGTACTCATCACCTTCAAATTTTGTGGGATTTAGACATAGGCCTCCTTGGGATCTGTCAATTGATATTTATATTGGGTAATGTTCTTCATTGAGAAAGAAGACCTTATTGACCCATGTCCAATGGAATTTGTTCTTCTAATTGATTTTCAAAAAATGGCAACAAATGTGCGATTATCTATTCTCATCCAGACCTTCCTGAATGGCTTCTTGGGTTTGGAAAGACAGCTGCACACTCAGAAGGGTGTGCATTTTATCGTCCACAATAAGGTTAGGCTTGTACATTGTACATTATTAGCTCTCCACTGACATGTGTTAGTCTGGGCAGATGAAATTTTAGGCTCTACTGGAGAGCAGTTATGAGACCAATGGATAGTAACACAAGGAGCTTATCAAATGGTTGCAGAACAATTAGAACTTCTTAAGTTTTATCTGGCCACTTGTCTCTCTTCCCCACTGGGCAGTGAGCTTTAGAGCACATGGACTGGTCTCATTCTTAAGAATCCTCTGGCTCTAGCATAGGCCTGGTGTCTAAGCAATACTTAATATATATTTGTAGAATAAATGAATAATTAAATTAAGTCAAATTGGGAGCCTTGAAGAAGTTTCTCGCATCAATTAATGAATCATTGATTACTGAACACCTACTTCTTCTATACAAAGCCCTTGCTATATATTCTGGGGCTCCACCCAGCAGTCTAACTTTCAGTGGGGAGAGGAGAACACATGTCATCCACTGGCCGGTAGACTCTTGGTCTTAGTGGGCAGCAGAGCCTCACACAATTCCGTCATTTTCTGTGGAATGGCAAAAGGTTTATTGATTTCAGGGTGTGGGGACATGAGCATACTTCAAAACGAAAATGCTGCCGATAGGGAGACAGGCAACACCAAAGGAAAAGGAAAGGCATTGTTTTCACTTAGAATATTTTCAGATTACAGGCCTATTCAAAAACTAAAATGCACGTGGTCTGCTTCCTAGGTAGAAGTGCTCTCATTCTGGATGATTATAACTTAAAGTCTGGAAGAGGAAAATAATGCCTTGTAGTTTGAAATCGTTCTTTCCGTTCCAATTAACTATTTCTCTCTAACCTCCAGTTTTCACGCATTTTATTTGCAGGAGTTTTGATGTGGGAGGTTTTTACAGAAGGGAAAATGCCTTTTGAAAATAAGTCAAATCTTCAAGTTGTGGAAGCCATTTCTAAAGGCTTCAGGCTGTACCGCCCTCACCTGGCACCAATGTCCATATATGAAGTCATGTACAGGTGCTGGCATGAGGTGAGTGTCCATTACTTCCCTGCAAAGGTTGGCAGTCCCAGCTTCTGAGAGCAGACCTGTTATCACAAACCTTAACCCAGGACTCCATCATGGCAGGAAAAGGTGTCTGTTTCTTGGTAATGATCCCTGGGAGCCAAAAGTATTATTTCTATCTGAAACCCCCACTATAGAATCATTAATCCATTTGTTTCTAACAATGGGCTTTCATCTGAAGAATTCAGGGCATTTTCTAAGTCTATCTTTCTGAGGTTGGTTCCTGCAGAAACTCTTATTGTTAGGAAAGCCTCAGTGACCAGATGTTTTACTCCTTGTAAGAAACGATGGGTGGAAACTAAGGGTGGAATCAGCTCTGTTAAATTGAAAGAGAAGGATGGTGTTTTTATTTACTTTACTCTAATCTGCCTTGCTTTTCCAAGGCTAAAAGTAATGGGTTTCATCTCTCTCCTGTGGCATTCAAGACTCCTGATGGAGAGATTAACCGGAACAGGAATAAAGGCAGAAAGTGTGCCAGGAACTTCTACTCAGGAAATTATCTCTTGGGAGCTCAGTTTCTCTTTTTCTTGAAATGCCAAGCTTAAAAATAAAACCAGAAGGTTTATGTCTCACCTCTGTCTTTTCTAGGCACTCACTCAACACATGCCTCCCCTTATATCAGACTGCCCTGTGATTTTGACAGCTCCTCTTTTTCCAGCTGGCAGTTTCAGCCCAGAAAAACTACAGCTGGCTGAGGAGTTTCCTCCTGGCTGAAAAACAAATAACTAGATTCCCAATGCACCAAAACTGGAAAATTCAATATTTCAAGAGTGATGTGGTTGTTCACATTCTAGAGAAGTGTTAATTTCTTAAAGCTACCTGGTGTAGGAAAATATTTTATGTGTGATTAACTGCTCTGCAAAGTATCTTGAAAGACATAAAAAAAAAATTAAGCTGTTTGTAGCAAACAGCTGTCTTAAGAGCATCTTTGCATTAACAATGTAAATAGCTCAGGAATATATATTGTATATAAAGCAATATCCATGTACCTGTTCATGAAATAAAATATTTACTGAAATTTTATATATCTGTGGAGAGGACACAGAGAAGGAACACGGGTAATGGAATGCTGATGGGAGGGCCAAGTAAATGACGTTAGTCTAAAATTACAATTGGAATATGGATTAAAAAAGTATTTTGGTTAGATTGATTCACCTGTTTGCAAAAGTTGATTTTGTCTACAACTTTTTTTAAATTAAAATTTATTGGGGTTACAATGATTAATAAAATTACCTAGGTTTCAACTGTACAATTCTGTAATACATCATCTATATATCACATTGTGTGTTCACCACCCAGAGTCAGTTCTCCTTCCATCACCATATATTTGACCCTATTTACCCTCTTCTACCACCCACCCCCTTACCCTATGGTAACCACTAAACTATTGTCTGTATCTATGAGTTTTTGTTTCTCACTTGTTTGTCTTGTTCTTTTGTTGTTTTGGTTTATATACCACATATCAGTGAAATAATATGGTTTTCTGCTTTTTCTGTCTGACTTATTTCACTTAGCGTTATAATCTCAAGATCCATCCATTTGTTGTCACAAATGGTCCTATTTCATCTTTTCTTACCACAGAATAGTATTCCATTGTGTATATATACCATAACTTCTTTATCCATTCATCTATCGAAGGACATTTTGGTTGTTTTCACGTCTTGGCCACCGTAAATAAAGCTACAATGAACATTGGAGCACACGTGTCTTTATGCTTAAATGTTTTCAGACTTTTTGGGTAGATACCAGGAGAGGGATTGCTGGATCATACGGTAATTCTATTTTTAATTTCTTGAGGAACCTCCACACTGCCTTCCATAACGGCCGCACCAGTCTGCATTCCCACCAACAGTGTATGAGGGTTCCTTTTTCTCCACAGCCTCTCCAACACTTGTTACTATTTGTCTTGTTGATGATAGCCATTCTGACTGGCGTGAGGTGATATCTCACTGTGGTTTTTATTTGCATTTCTCTGATGATTAGTGATGAGCATCTTTTCATATGCCTGTTGGCCATCTGTACGTCCTCTTTGGAGAAACGTCTATTCAGGTCCTCTGACCATTTTTTAATTGGATTGTTTGGGGTTTTTTTGTTTTTGAGTTGAATGAGTTCCTTATATATTTTGGATATTAGCCCCTCATCGGAGGCATTGTTTGCAAATATCTTCTCCCATTCTGTTGGTTGCCTGTTTATTTTGCTGATGGTTTCTTTTGCTGTGCAGAAGCTTTTTAGTTTGATATGGTCCCATTCATTTTTTTTTTTTTTTAGCTTTTACTTCCATTGCCTTTGAGGTCAGGTTCATAATATCCTCTTTGAACCCAAGGTCCATAAGTTTAGTGCCTATGTTTTCTTCTATGCAGTTGATTGTTTCCGGTTTTATGTCTAGGTCTTTGATCCATTTTGAGTTAATTTTGGTACATGGTGACAGACAGCAGCCTAGTTTCACTCTTTTACACGTGGCTTTCCACCTACAAATTTTTAAAGTAACCTAAAAGCTCCAAGTACTTAGGCACCTCTAGCTTCAAACGTGATTATAATAGCATTGATACACATGTTTCATAGGCGCTATTACCAGCAGAACTTCAGCTCCTGCAAAAGCGTCACAATGTATTTTTGGAGCCTCAAGGAGGATTCTCACATGTGCTTACATATTTTTCTGCTGTGTTTTTTTAAATTTTGTTTTTTACTGTTCTTAAGCCACTAAGGGTGGTATCTCCCCACTAAAACTGCTGCCTGTGAGATTATGGTTATCACGAGTAGTTCTATTTCCCATGGATTTCAAACATGCCAACAGGGTCATCTCTTCTTCCTCATGGAGCCAAAGCCAAACTATATCCTACTATGAAATAGGAAAATGCTCCAATCCTTGGCTCAGTGGGCAGAGAGTTTGTTGACTGAGCACAGCCTGTGTTCCAGGACCTGCAAAATTTCTCAGGAAAACCTCACTTTTGCTTTCTGACTGAAATCCTTCTTTCTACAGGGCATCAGGTGTAGTAAGCAACTGGGGCTGAGCTCGGGGGCCTGGTACTCTAGATGCTCCCTCTCTCCCAGCTCTTCCTTTACCTCATGCATATCAAGTATCCCCTGTAGAATCTCCTGCTTTTGAACTGTACAGATCTTTATAGAGAAGGCACCTTTGCAAACTACACGAATGTGAGCATTCTGGAACTTTTGTAGTCTTCCCTATGTTATTTAACATGTAGTTTTTGCACGTATCTGATTATTTTGGAGACAGTTTCTTGTATTCCAGTTTTAAACACTGTTCTAGGAGATAACCAAAGTTCTTTGAAATAGACCTCTGGAGCAGTGCTGTCCAATAGAACTTTCTGTGATGATGGAAGTACATGTGCTATGTCTGTTCTGTCCAATCTGATAACGATACCTGGTCATTTGCTGAAAACTTGAAAAGTGGCTGGTGTGACTGAGAACTGAATTTAAAAATATATTTAATTTTAATTAATTTAAATGAAAATAGCCGCATGGAGCTAGTGTTTGCAGCTCCAGTCATTTTATTTTTGCAGTGCTCTCTACTCTTACATTTTCACCCTCGTGCCTCACTTAACTGCCAGTCATGCCCTGTGTGTCAGCCAAGATGTCTTTCTCTGCCATTTGTGCAGAACCAGCCTGGATGCAGGTCCCTGCTGTCAAGTTCCAGAGCTGGTGTCTGAGTGAGTCTTCAGCTGAGCTGATCACCTCCGCTTCCCTTTTCCAGAAACCTAAAGGCCGCCCTACCTTTGCTGAGCTGCTGCGGGTTCTCACAGAGATTGCAGAAACCTGTTGACCTGAGTGGAATGTCAACTCAGAGGATCACGTTGTAAAACTGTCCCCAGAAGGAACCCTGTACGTGGTCACTGATGGTGAATATCATCCTCTAGAGTTGCTGACTCTTGGAAACATTGAGAAGATCACAGGCTTTCCAAACTTTTTAAAATTTAAAAATATTCTAACAATAATTCGTCTACATGTGTTTGAGACGGACTTCTAAATTCTTATTTTTCTGTAACATTCTTCATGTCCCTCATGTAAAGATGGGAAAAAAATGCTCCGTAGCTGTCCTCACAGTGGCTGATGTTTCCAAGAATAGCCCTGAGAGCCCCTAAAGGGACATGAAAACCTGATCCTCTACAGGGCTGAGGACTTTCCTGAAGGAGTGACATTCTTTACGTAAGTGGTCCATGCATAGAAGAAGAAAATAAATTCTTCCAACTCATGCAATAAAGGAGCCTCGCCTGCAGAATCTCCTGCTTTTGAACTGTACAGATCTTTCTAGAGAAGGCACCTTTGCAAACTACATGAATGTGAGCATTCTGGAACTCTTCCCTATGTTATTTAATATGTTGTTTTTGCACATATCTGATTATTTTGGAGACAGTTTCTTGTATTCCAGTTTTAAACACTGTTCTAGGAGATAACCAAAGTTCTTTGAACAGATCCTGGTGATATTTCCATTTGCAGTAACGTCCATCGTCAAAGGCGATTCAGAATCTGAATTTCAGTTCTAAGGTTTCACGCTTTGTGCATGTGAAATGGGACAATTTAAGAAGGCTTATGTTGTCATAGAAATTACCTCCTGTGCCTTACCAGAACATGACTTGGTCTTTCCACAAGAAGAAGAGGAGGCAAAAACAAGATAACAACATGTTACATCAAGCTCCTTTATTTCTGAAGTCCAGGATTTTGAATTCAAGATGCAGTTACTTGTAATCACAATTAAATTTCTCATGAACTGTTTGTAGGAATGATTGGAAATTGATCTTTATCATTCCGACTTCTTAGGAAATACCATAGGAAGAAGGGTACAGCAAAAAGCACGTGTCATTCCGATGAGATTTAACAACAGGAGCCTATTATTTTTATACCATCTTGCCCTGCATCATGGTTCTGGGGGAACTTGTTTTCTGATTCTCATTAGATTCTAAGTTGCCAACTGTCAGTAGTTGGGACTTTTAAATCATATTTCCCCACTCCAGGAATGATATCTTTGAATATCAATAGTGCTCAATAAATGTGCATTGAAATAATGAGCGTCAGGCACAAGAAGAGCCTTGATAATTTAAGTGGTGATCTCATAAATATTTATCTGAGATTCTGTGCTGTTTCTGAGGCTATCACAGCCCTTTTCCTCATGGCTTTTGCTATGGGGAGGGAAGACAGAGGGCTCCTACGACTGAGACCATAGTTCAAGTAAAATGATGAGGAAGTCTAGTTCAAGAGGGCATGAGACTATTAAACAGGGAAAGTTAATCTCATAACAGTAAATAAAGTAGTGCCAATATATATAGTAAGATGTCTTTCTCAGGTTTTATTAAGCTTGAAAGTCCCCACACTCTCCCCCAAATTAACAAACAAACACTGAAATGATAGGACTGACGATAAAGCATCTGCCCACATTATCGGTGCAATGCAGGTGACAGAGTAGGCAGCAAAGAGTGATACTCAGAGATAAGTCATTCCTGAGGTCGTATGGCAGCAGATGGCATTTCTGACAGCATACATTGGTGACGGTAAGCAAGCACCGTTCCTTTTGTTTTAACACTTCAGGCAAGTTTGAGATACCAAATTAGGAACAGGAATACCTGGAGCTATCACCTACGTAACTGAGACGCAGATAATGTGTGAATGTGGAATGTCTATGGACAGAGATTCAGCATTCTCTGTCTAGCAAAAGAAAAAAAATTCTTTAAAGAGTAGTTGCACAACTTCTTCTGGAAGGGAACTAGGTTTTGCAACCAATCTTAGTGTTAGTTATTTATATGCGCTCTCTGTGGGTAGTTTAACTAGTTTAGGGTGCCGTAGTGCAATAGTAAAACAGCTTTGCATAAGAAACGAACAGGAGGTTAGGGGGTGGTTACAGGTGAGACCCCTAAACAGGAGAAGACAGGAAGTCAAAGCAAGGAGGGGAAGCTCAGAAAAAAACCAGAATTTGGAGGCCAAGCGGAAGATCTGATCAGTGTAAATAACCAGTTGACAAGAATAGCCAAAGGAAATTTTCTTTAATAAACTTATAATTGAAGTATAATACATGGTCCCACTATTGCATTGGCAACATGTTTGACTGGTACTCAAACCCAGCAGACACAATAGCATTTAATCCAGCATTAAGTTTGCTTAGCTTTTTAGGAGGATTCAGGACAGGAAAGAGAATATGCACAGTCCTTCAGTCTCCGTGGAAGCCTACAAATTCTCCATGTGCATAGATGCTTGGGTTCCTCACCTGCCTAGAGAGTGTGTATATAGCTTAGTTCTCATAAAGTGAATACATCTGTGTAACTAACACTCAGGTCAAGAAATGGTGCATTCCAAAATTTCAGAATCCATTCTCATTCCTTATTTAAGTCATTAACCCAATAGCAGTCAATATGCTGACTTCCAACACCATGGATTAGTATCAGCTATTTTTGAATTTTCTGTAAATGTAATCCTATCGTACGCACTCTTTTGTGCCTGGCTTCTTTCACTCAATATGTTTCTTTGATCCATCCATGTTGTATATAGTTGTATTTCATTCATTCTCATTTCTGTATAGTCTTCCACTATGTAATTATACTACAGATTATTTATCTATTCTATTCTTGATGGATATATGGATTGTTTCCAATTTTAGGTTATTAAGATTAGTGCTGCTATGAACATTTTTCTATATAGAAAACTTCTGTTAAGTATATACCTAGAAGGGGAATTGCAGGGCCCAAAATTGTGTGTCTGTTCAGCTTCTGTAAGTAGTGCCACAAAGTATTCCTAAGTGGATATAACCAAGGATACAACCCGCAGCAGCGTGTGAGAGTCCCAGCTGCTTCAGACCCTCAACGTTTGGAATTGTCTTGGCCATCACAATGGACACGGGATTTTTATGGGTGACGATGTCTCATACTCAACTTTAAGTTTTTCGTTGAGCTGAGTGGCAATATAATCTCTGTCCCCCACTCTTTGTTGTAAGCATAGCAGTGTGTCACATATACCATTTACTGTAAATAGCATTGGATAGGACTGAAGTGATTCTGGGTGATACAAAAGGAAAACATTAGAGATATAATGCAGAGCAGAGAAGGGGAATTTGACAGAAGCAAGAGCTTGGTTCTGGAGATATTATGAAAGATGTGGGTTTCCCATCATATGGGGGATGGATACAACACACAAACACACACACACACACACAACTATTTGCATCTTTAATTTCTTTCCAAAGAGTGGGGTTCTTATTAAATGGAAGACCATGATTTGATGAGAAATTTGATAGGTTTGGCTGAACACATTTGGGGGTTGGCACTGGAGACAGATACATTGCTTGACCTACTCATACAGAGAAACTGGAGAAGGGAGAGGAGGAGAGGAGCTGATGAAAGATCTGGAGGGAGAACTTGGGAAAGAAGGAATGTCTTGTCGTAGGTTGAGGTCACCATCCCATCCCATTACCCCCAGCTATTCAATAAAGCCAATTGGGTTCATGAATCTATGTTTGAATGGATTTCACTTTGTGTGTGGGAAATGTACATGTGTCTTTCGCAGCTGATTCCACATGGCACAGGGCAGAGGTCATAGGAAATGTGAAGAAACCTGAGAAACACAAGAAGCTCTAAGCACATATGCCCCCTGAAAATTTGTCTAAATCTTGGAGAAAGCTTTGGTTATGTATCAGTTGTGCAGTTGCTACACTGAGGATGGGATGGAGGGTGTTCCAGCCAATTTAACTTAATTTTGAGGTTAGAAAGCACCTCAGCTAACATCTGGGTTACAGCTACTTAACTTCCCAGCACTGGATAACTGGGAGAATCAAGGCGTTTATGTTTGGGTGATAGCTGCATTAGTGGAAAAATCCAAACATAAATGGTATGAGATACAGAAGAGGATGCATAACAGAAGAGCGTCAGCCAATGATACAATGAAGCAAGAAAACCCTAGATCAGGACAAGGGAGGAGCCATTTCCCTGAGCTACGCCCTTTAGAAAATCTTTATGCTGACTCTAGTTTTTCGAGCCCCAAGGGTTCTTCCTCTCATTCACGAGGTGCTCAATCTCGGTGCTATTGACGTTTTGGATTGAATAATTATTTGTTGTGGAAGGATATGCTGTGCCTTGTAAGAAATTTAACAACATCCTTGGCCTCTACTCATTTGACGCTAGTGTCATACCCCACTCTCCACTGGTGACAGCCAAAAATGTTTCAAGAATATTGCCAAATGCCCCCTGCGGAGCAAAATTGCCCTTGGTTGAGAACCACTGATCTATCACAAAAAGTTCTTGACCTGGGATTAAAGAGATCCGTGAACCTAAATGGAAAAAAAAAAAAAATCACACCTTTGTTTTTACTAATCTCTAACTAAAAATTAGCATTCATTTCCTATAATTCTAAATGTAGGCAAAAAACAAAAACAAAACACAGTACCTGTGTTAGCAGTTTCTGTGACTTTATCATAATGTACAAAATGTTATTTTCATATCCCGTGAGAGTTGTGTCAGCTTTCTTGAGAACTTGCATTCATCGCTATTTCAAAGTCATGCCACTTTAAAAACTGCCACTAGATCTTGTCATTTCACTAAATAAAAAAGGACGTGTTACTAAGGCACACCTGTGGTTTTAAAATATTTTGATAACTGTCTTTCAATATAATTGGTTACTTTGTTAGTTCTGTGTATTTTTATTTAATGTATTTAAAAACATTACTCCGAGATGGGGTATAAAGTCTTCACCAGCCTTTCAAGTGATCTATGGCATAAAAAGATTAATATCCCCTTCATTGAAGTTTCTGAATCTGGAAAGATCTCTGCTGGGCCACAGACAATCAGCAGCTTATCATTATCGTAAGAGAATCCCCCTAAGGATCGGTTAGGGCCAGTCGTGTGGGCTGTTCTCTAATGTGTGTATCCATCTAGGCCGTTGTCATGCTCAGAGCCATCTCCCTCCCTGCTCTCCACACATTGTCAGGGCTGGTCCTCGGTTCTGGTTGCATGTCCTTTTTTTCACCTGCCTTGTGCCCCTGTGGTGGGGCTCAGAGTGTGATGACTAGAGTCTCCACTGCCCCTAGGTTTGGCAGCAGAAGAGAGGCTGGATACCAACTGGTCCCTCCAACCTGCCAGGAGTTCGACTCCAGATGAGCATTTTAGCCTCTCTTCTCTTTTCACACTTAGCTAGTGGAGGGAAAGAAAGTGGATGAATCAAATCTCTCTGGTGTCCAGGGTGGCTCTATTCCACTTCCAAAAGAAGAAGGCAAAAAACAAAACAAAACCCCCCAAAATCCCAACGCAGACTTGTATTTTAACTGTCACCGCTGAGAGGGAGACGCTACTGGCATCTAGTAGGTGGAGACCAGTAATGCTGCTAAACATCGTACGATGCACAGCACGATCCCCACAACAAAAAATTACGCAGCCCCCAAATGTCCAGAGTGCCAAGCTTGAATAGAGTATTATTGGACCATATGACTGTGAAGTCCAGGGGTGCAGAAATTCACCTCGTTATCATAGTTCCAGCTCCATTTCTTGGTCCACAGGCTGCCTCCTCTTCCTCCCCTTTCTATCCCCAGATGAAAGGTGGCTGCTGTAGCCACATACCTCACCTTGACCACACCATACCATCCAAAGAGAGAAAACATCTCTGTTCCAGAATTTCCACCTGAGTCCTACATTCTCTCACTGGATCAAATTCACATCCTTCCTTGAACAAATCTCTGCAGCTCAGGGCATGGAACACATAGATTGACTTAGCCTTGGTCACGTGTTCCCACAAGAGCCAGGGATGGAATCCACTTACCTGTAACCACTTGGAATAGAAATTGAGGGTTCTGGGGAGGGCCGTGGAGGGGTGAGTAATAGATATTGGGATGATAATCAAATGTCCACTGCTCTTCTCTTCCCAATTACTCTCTGCTTTCTGGCCATTTAACATGTGTTCCACCATTTTCTCTAGTAACAGATTGGAGCTGTTCAGTTATGATCCATATTTTATTAATGCAAATTAGCTCATTAGCTCATGATTGGTAAATTAGGAGAATTTTGTCAGTATTAAGTGCCAGTTGGCCAGATTCAGTTTTCTTCAGCACTTTAATGCTTAGAAGTGATCTAGAGAAAAATTTCTTACGATTGAAGAGAGAGCCTTAACAATGCATGGGGATCTTAAGAAAAAGTTGAAAATCCTATGTCTTCTTTTAGTACAAGTAGTGGTGGGTTTGGTGACTTTTATGTTAAGCTCAAAGTGCAAGTGATGAATCTGCTTAGATTGGAGCAGGGTGTTCTGTTTCCTTCTGTCACTTGCACCTATACTCTCACTGACTTATCTCCTGCTACTCTCCCATTCACCCATGATGCCCCTGGTACCTTACAGGCACCTTTGGATCTCAGGGCCTTTGCAACTGCTGTTCTCTTTACTGGGAACATTTCTTCTGGATATCTACATGGCTTGCTTCCTCGTCACCTCCAGGTTGTTGCTTAAACGTCACTCTCTCTGTGAGAAATTTCTCTCATCATCCTATTTAAAATTGTAACCCCACCATGGACGTTCCCTGTCTCTCTTTTCTGTATAATTCTGCTCTTAACACTGTATTAAAAATCATACATTTCTACTTATTTTTTCGGTCTGTTTTCTGGTCCCCCTCCCCCGGCAGCTGTAACATGTGTGAATTCAGGTATTTTTGTCTGTTTTGTTTACTACTGTATTCCCAGGCCCTAGAACAGGGCCTAACACAGAGTTAAGCTACATACATATTCAGGAAATGACCCAAATAAAAGTAGTGGAATTATCCATGAGCTTCTCTCAGAGATGGGGTTCAGTCTAGTAAATAGCTTTCCCCGTGAGATTCTGGGCTAACCCATTGCTTTTCCATGCAATGGTGGACATTTTTTCCTTCTGGTTGTAGTGTATCACCTCAAGTAGTCCTTTTTGGTAGAGATCTTGCTTTTTATTTCCTTTTCTTTTTTTTAAATTAAAGTTTATTGGAGTGACAATTGTTAGTAAAGTTACATAGATTTCAGGTGTACAATTCTATATTACATCATCTATAAATCCTGTTGTGTGTTCACACCCAGAGTCAGTTCTCCTTCCCTCACCATATGTTTGATCCCCTTTACCCTCATCTGCCACCTCCCTCCTCCCTTACCCTCTGGTAACCACTAAACTATTGTCTGTGTCTATGAGGTTTTGTTTCTCATTTGTTTGTCTTGTTCTTTTGTTGTTTTTGGTTTACATACCACCTATCAGTGAAATTGTATGGTTCTCTGCTTTTTCTGTCTGACTTATTTCACTTAGCATTATAATCTCAAGATCCATGTTGTCACAATTGGTCCTATTTCATCTTTTCTTACTGCCGAATGGTATTCCATTGTACATATATACCACAACTTTATCCATTCATCTATCGAAGGACATTTTGGTTGTTTCCATGTCTTGGCCACCGTAAATAAAGCTGCAATGAATAAATGTTTTCAGATTTTTTGGGTAGACACCCAGGCGAGGGATTGCTGTGTCATACGGTAATTCTATTTGTAATTTTTTGAGGAACAACCACACTGTCTTCCATAATGGCTGCACCAGTCTGCATTCCCACCAACAGTGTATGAGGGTTCCTTTTTCTCCACAGCCTCTCCAACACTTGTTACTATTTGTCTTGTTGATGATAGCCATTCTAACTGGTGTGAGGTGATATCTCATTGTGGTTTTTATTTGCATTTCTCTGATGATTAGTGATGTTGAGCATTTTTTCATATGTCTATTTGCCATTTGTATGTCCTCTTTGGAGAAATGTCTCTTCAGGTCCTCTGCCCATTTTTCAATTTGGTTGTTGTTTTTTTGTTGTTGAGTTGCATGAGTTCCTTGTATATTTTGGATATTAGCCTCTTATCGGAGGCACTGTTTGCAAAAATCTTCTCCCATTCAGTTGATTGCCTCTTTATTTTGTCAATGGTTTCTTTTGCTGTGCAGAAGCTTTTAAGTTTGATATAGTCCCGTTTATTTATTTTAGCTTTTACTTCCCTTGCCTTTGGAGTCAAATTCATAAAACACTCTTTGAACCCAGGTCCATAAGTTAAGTACCTATGCTTTCTTCTATGCAGTTTATTGTTTCAGGTCTTATACTTAAGTCTTTGATCCATTTGGAATTAATTTTGGTACATGGTGACAGATAGCAGTCCAATTTCATTCTTTTGCATGTGGCTTTCCAATTCTCCCAATACCATTTATTGAAGAGGCTATCTTTCTCCATTGTATGGTTTTTGCTTCTTTGTCAAAAATTATCTGTCCATATTTATATGGTTTTGTTTCTGAGTTCTCAATTCTATTCTATTGGTCTATGTGTCTGTTTTTCTGCCAATACCATGCTGTTTTGATTATTGTTGCCCTGTAGTACAAGCTAAAGTCAGGGAGTGTGATACCTTCAGCATTGTTTCTTTTTTCTTAAGATTGCTTGTTTTTTTCGGAGTCTTTTGTGGTTCCAAACAATCTGATGATTTTTTGTTCTATTTCTTTAAAACATGCCATTGGGATTTGATGGGGATTGCATTAAATCTGTATATTGCTTTGGGTAACTGCTTTGCTTTTGGGTATATTGCTATGTTGATTCTTCCAATCCATGAGCACAGAATGTCTTTCCATTTCTTTGTGTCTTCTTCAATTTCTTTTAAAAATGTCTTATAGTTTTCAGCATATAGGTCTTTCACCTCCTTGGTTAAGTTTATTCCTAGGCGTTTTATTCTTTTTGCTGCAATTGCAAAAGGAATTGTATTTTTATTTCTTTTTCTGAGATTTCATTGTTAGTATATAAGAACACAATGGATTTTTGTATGTTGGTTTTGTAGCCAGCAACTTGACTGTATTCGTTGATTGTTTCTAACAGCTTTTTGGTAGAGTCTTTAGGGTTTTCTATATGTAGTATCATGCCATCTGCAAAGAGTGACAATTTAATTTCTTCATTCCCAATTTGGATGCCTTTTATTTCTTTCTCTTGCCTGATTGCTTTGGCAAGGACTTCCAACACTGTGTTGAAAAGCAGAGGTGATAGGGGACAGCCCTGTCGTGTTCCTGAACGTAGGGCAAAGGGCTTCAGTTTTTCACCATTAATTATGAGATTAGCAGAGGGTTTGTCATATATGGCCTTTATTATGTTAAGGTATTTTCCTTCTATGCCTATTTTATTAAGTGTTTTAATCATAAATGGATGTTGTATCTTGTCAAATGCTTTTTCTGCATCAATTGATATAATCATATGATTTTGTTTTTTATTTTGTTTATGTGAGGTATCACATTGATGGATTGCAGATGTTGAACCATCCTTGTGCCACTGGGATGAACCCACTTGGTCATGATGAATAATCTTTTTAATGCATTGTTGCATTCGATTTGCTAGAATTTTGTTTAGGATTTTTGCATCTGTATCATCAGAGATATTGGTCTGTAATTCTCTTTTTTTGTGTTGTCCTTACCAGGTTTTGGTATCAGGTAATGGCCTCATAAAATGAGTTAGGGAGTACTGTCTCTTTTTCAATTTTTGGAAGAGTTTGAGCAGGACAGGTATTAGATCCTCTTTGAAGGTTTGGTAGAATTCATTAGTGAAGCCATCTGGTCCGGACTTTTGTTTTTGGGAAGGTTTTGGATGACTGATTCAATTTGTTACTGGTGATCGGTCTGTTTAGATTTTCCAGTTCTTCATGATTCAGCCTAGGAAGGCTATATGTTTCTAAGAACTTGTCCATTTCTTCTAGGTTATTGAATTTAGTGGCATATAGTCCTTCAGAGTATTCTTGGATGATGCTTTGTGTTTCTGTGGCATCCGTGATAACTTCCCCTCTTTCATTTCTGATTTTGTTTATTAGTGTCTTCTCTCTTTTTATCTTAGTGAGTCTAGCCAAGGGTTTGTTAATTTTGTTAATCTTTTCAAAGAACCAGCTCTTTGTCACATTATTTTTTCTATTGTCTTTTTGTTCTCCATTTCATTTAGTTCTGCTCTGATTTTTATTATTTTCTTTCTTCTGCTGACCTTGGGTTTCATTTGTTCTTCTTTTTCTAGTTCTTTAAGGTGTAACGTGAGGTTATTTATTTGGGATTTTTCTTGTTTCTTGAGATAGGCCTGTAATGATATAAATTTCCCTCTTAAAACTGCTTTTGCTGCATCCCAAAAATTTTGGTAGGATGTATTTTCATTGTCATTTGTTTCTATGTGTCTTTTGATCTCTCCTCTAATTTCTTCTTTGACCCAGTCGTTCTTTAAAAGTATGTTGTTTAATCTCCATGTATTTGTGTTTTTTCCTGCTTTCTTTGTGCAGTTGATATCCAATTTCAAAGCCTTGTGATCAGAGAATACGCTTGGTAGGATTTCAATCTTCTTAAATTTGCTGAGGTTAGTTTTATGTCCCAATATATGGTCTATCCTTGAGAATGTTCCATGTACACTAGAAAAAACTGTATAGTCTGATGTTTTAGGATGAAGTGCTCTATAAATGTCAATTATGTCCATTTCAACTAATGTGTCATATAGGGCTGCTATTTCGTTATTTATTTTCTGTTTGGATGATATATCCATAGCTGTCAATGATGTATTTAGGTCCCCTAGTATAATTGTGTTTTGGTCAATTTCTCCCTTTAGTTCTGTTAGTAGTTGCTTGGTATATTTCGGTGCTCCCTGATTGGGGGCATAAATATTGATGACTGTTATGTCTTCTTGTTGTATAGTCCCCTTACCGTTATGAAATGTCCATCTTTGTCTCTTGTTATCTTTTTCACCCTGAAGTCTGTTTCATCTGATATCAGTATAGGTACACCTGATTTTCTCTGGATACCATTAGCTTGGAGTGTCAATTTCCACCTTTCACTTTGAGTCTATGCTTGTCCTTGTAGCTGAGATGCGTCTCTTGGAGACAGCATATGGTTGGGTTTAGTTTTGGATCCAATCTGCTACTCTGTGCCTTTTATTGGTGAGTTCAGTCTATTTACATTTAGGGTAATTATTGATATGTGAGGATCTCCTATCATTCTATCTTTAGTTTTCTGGTAAGACTGTGTCTCCATTGTTTTCTTTGCTTTTTTGTATTTGGTCTATTATTTCTGTGTGGTGGTATTCTATGATGTTTCCCTGTGTTCCTTCTTTTATTACAGTATATATTTCAGTTCTGGATTTTTTTTTGAGTGGTTACCCTTAAGTTGATGTAAAAGAAAGTTTTATATTCAGAGTATTCCATTTTCTTCAGCATCCCTACTTTCTCCATTCTCATGTTCTGGTCCAGGCCTTTACTCTCCCCCTTTTTATGTTTTGGTTGCCACAAATTGATCCCTGTTGATGGGTGGTTGAATAGCCTCCTTTAGTATTTCTTGTAGTGCAGGTCGTACATTAGAAAATTCCCTCAGCTTCTGTATGTCTGGAAAGGTCTTTATATTCCTCCTTTATATCTAAAGGATATCTTTGCTGGTTATATTATTCTTGGCTCATAATTTTTCTCTTTCAATAGTTTGAATATTTGGTTCCACTCCCTCCTGGCTTGTAGAGTTTCTGCTGAGAAATCTGATGATAATCTAATGGGCTTTCCTTTGTAGGTTACCATCTTCTTTTCCCTGGCTGCCTTGAGGATTCTTTCTTTGTCCTTGATTTTTGACAGCTTCAATACAATGTGCCTTGGAGAAGGCTTATTGGGGTTGAGGTAATTTGGTGTTCTCTTTGCTCCTTGGATTCGAGGATCCAGTTCTGTCCACAAGTTTGGGAAATTCTCATCAACTATTTGTTTGAATGAGATCTTGCTTTCTCCAGAACAATTTGACTTACACATAATTTCCTAGCTCTCCCTTTCCCAATTACATAGAGAATAATACATTATGATAGAGGTTGACATCAGATAAACAGAAAGAATCTACAGAGAAATATAAATCCATTTAGACAGGTAAATATTGAATAGAGGAAGTAGATTATCCTTATGTCTATAGCAAGGATGAAAATTTCCTCATCCTACTGCCAGATGTACAGACAACCTGTAGCTACTTTATTTTGTCTGTTAACTATCCTATTTTCCTCATGTGTTCCTACCTCCTGGGTAGTGCTGGAGAAAGTCAAGTTAGCTTAATCTCCTACCTTTAGTACAGTGCAAAAATGAAAATATTCTCTGTAGGTGAAGTGGGTAGTCTCTCAGACTTTGCCTTTCCTTCCCTCTGTTTCTGCCAAAGTTGCATCTGGGTATCTATACCCAGGGAGAGGGCTTAATACAGGGGTGATATTCAAAGTACTTAAAAATTGATTTGGCACAGGCACAGACCATTCAGAATGGATGCTGACCGCCAATAATCATTCCAGCCCTTGTGATGCAGACTCTGTCTGTCAGTTCTGGCACGGTGACCTTCAGGTAGGGACATGAGTGGGAGGGCTGTTGGGATTGGAGCAGTGTCCCTGGCACCTCTGGTCTCAAGAATATTTCTTATCAGCCTGGCATTTACAGACCATGCTGGAGGCTGTGTGGCTGGTCTCTCCTGACTTGGTCAAGGCACAGAAGCCCTTCCTGGTTGCTGTGACCTCACCCCAGCTCTTGTTGGCACTAACGGTCCCTGTTAGGCTCTGCAATGGCTTCCATTTGCCTCTCAGCCTTGCCTATGGGTGTAGTAGAGGCTACAGGTCACCTTGCCCCTGGAATGGTGGGCTCCATGACAGTGCTCTGGCTCTCGAGTCAGCCGCTTGCTGAGTCTCAGCTGGATCACATTTGGAACTTCTGGGTCTTGTCCATACTGCATGGGGACTAAGAATAGGCCAGTTCTTCACAAGAATAGCTCAAGAAAGTTAAAACTCTGCAGCTGCACATTCCCACCCTCCCCCATCACCACCCTGCTTATCGTGCACTGCTGTGGTTTATCTTACCACGGCTGCTTTGCAGACTTGGGCAATGACTTTTGTGAGGTAACTTCCTCCGGGAGTCTGAAATATGAATCACATCAAAAGCCCACTCTTGCCCTCAGCAATACCTCCATCTAGCTCTCCTGTCTCAGTGATACCTTCACTTACCACTACTCTCCCTCTTCTCTCAAACAGCTGGACCAAAAGATATTGGCTTTTTACTTCCTCTTCCTGGGAGGTTCTCATGCATTAGGAATGATCTGAGAGCTTTTCAAAAATACTGTTGCCCAGGTCCCACTTTTTCACTCCTCTTTCCATTCTGACTTACTGATCTGAAGGGGACCCCGGCATTGGTGTTTTAAAACAAAGCACCCCAAGTGATTCTCACCAGAGTTGAGAGCCACTGTTCTAGGCCAGTGGTTCTCAAACTTCATTGCTTATTAAAATCATCTGGAGAGCTTTCAAAATCATGATGCCCAGATAGCACCCTAGACCAATTATATTAGAATCTCTAGGGCAATATTTTTAAAAGCTGTTCAGGTTATTCAATGGCAGCTAAATGTGAGAACCAGTGTTTCTTCTAGGCCAGTTCTTCACAAACTTTAAGTACATACAGTTGCCTAGGGACTTTGTTGGAGTACAGTTTTTGATTCAGTAGGTTCAAGGTGGGACCTCAGATTCTGCATGTCTAACAAGTTCCCAGCTGATGTCAAAAGTGCAGGTCCTTGGACCATATCTTTCTTCTCAGAGGACTTTGCAATTCCCCGTTGGCCCCACCCCCACCACTGCAGGCTAACAGCATTCAGAGACAAGGAAATTGACAAGGAAAGTGAAGGTATTTCAAAGATGTTATACCCATTACATGTGGCAACAGACAGCTTCCTAGTAGGTGCTGTGGGTTCATCTTTCAAAAGTCAGCTACAACACTCTATTCTTTCTGTTATGACAGGTTAAATACTCCATTTTCTAACCTCTTGCAGCAAGCATACCCACATGAGTAAGTTCCACATAATGAAATGCAGCCATAAGCACCTGAGGAGAGCTTCCCTTCCAAATAAAAAGCCAAGACTCTCCAGAAGGAAAACATGATTGACTCTTCCTGCTTAGAACATGGCTTTGAGACCTGAAGGCAGAATGCCCATCTGTGACGCTGAGGAAACAGACATGAAGATGAGGCCCGTAGATAGGATGGCCAGATAAAAGACAGGATGCCCAGTTGAATTTAAATTTCAGATAAACCATAAATAATGTTTTAGTGTAAGTGTTGTTGTCACTCCCAGAAATAGATGGAACCTCTATCCCAGATTTGGTTCAGATGTTGAGACTGTTGACATCATACATGTACCAAGAGGGTAGTAGAGGTTTATGATTCACATCATGGGGGTTTTCTGGGACATCAGGCAAGGCTCCCAGCAGATCCACAAATAGCTTGAGAGAGCAGGGTGGGGTGACTTCCCTGGGGTTTTGTGGTAATGAGGGATGGGGCTGAAATGAAGGGTCTGAGCTTGTATGGTTGGATCTTTCAGCTGCTACCAAGGAGAGGAGCACCCAGCCTTTCTCATCAGCTTGCTCAGGTGTGGGGGCAGCAGGGAAAGGGGAAGTGATGGAGTTTGAAAGCTGTCAGCAAACGTGCAGAATGGAGTCAGATTCTTTATTACAGTATGTTCCAAGTATTGCGTGGGACACGTTTATGCTAAATTTGTCTGAAATTCAAATTTAACTGGGTGTCTTGTTCTTTTGTTGCTTGTTAAATCTGGCAATCTTATCTGTGGGAACAGAGTCCCAGAGAGTAGTTTCCAGGCTCTTGGCCTCACATGGAAAGGTGCTGACTTGGGTAGTAGATGGCCATCAGCTGTGACTAGTTGGCCATCAGCCGTAACCAGTTAGCCATTGGCCACTGATACAACTACCGTGGCTGAGCTAGCAAATGTAGATTGCGGTTAGCACGGGGTTGGTTTGTTGGCAGAGAAGCAGACAGCGAGCGGATTGCCACTAGCAAGTGCGATTAGCAAGCGGATTGTGGATTGTGTTGATCCTATTTCCTGTGTCTTGCCCAGCTGCCAGCGAGACGGGTGCAAGAAGACCCCTCGTTGGGTACTGGCAGATGTTTGCTTTTGTGTCTCGACCAGCCACCATCGAGAATATAGTGGTATGAACACCCATCCATGGCTCTGTTGGTGTTCCTTTTTGGCCTCACCAGATCCTGCGTTCTGGTGCAGGGAGCAGGACCAGAGTTCCTGCATGACACATAGCGCAGCAAGCAGGGTTTTTTGCCGGCCAGGAATTTTCAAAGGGGTAATGGAGCAGTTTGTGCGTATGAAAACTCAGTCTCGGGAAGCCTGTGAGGAGCAGCATTGGGAGCAGGAAACACAATCTGCCTGGGAGAAATGTGACCTCTCAGTCAATTGGTGGGCCCCTCGAGCCTCCGGATGGCATGCCACCCTATTGGCCATGACAGGAGTCACCTTCCTTTTGGTAGTCTGCTGCGGCCATAGGTTCTGAGGGTTGTGGACATCTGACACCGAGGCCTCCACCCAATCCTGGCGAGCCGGATTCCAGCCAGGTAGGAATGGTGTCTAACTCTGGGTGGGGAGGGGTGGAGTGTGTAGCCTCCGTGTGGTGTGTGGTGCCCAGTGGCCGCTATTCTCGGTGATTGGGCCCCTGGGGCGGGGTGAGGAGACGTGGACAGTTCTCCAACCTAAGCCAGAGAAAGCGAAGGTCATTGTAGCCGTGTGGGCTGGGAAATGCTTGCTGAGGCCCTCACCCCCAGGTGGGGGAGGACTTGGATCTTCACCCTGTGGAGAGGGCACACATTGTGAGGCCAACGCACAGCCCTGGCAAATGACTGTGGACTATGGGGAATTGCCTTCCATCCCTGATTTGATGGACCACTTGCCTGTTTGCTTGGGAACATACCACCATGTAGTGGAACAGGCAGATGTTCTCGCCTGGCCGCCAGTGAGACTGTGGTGCAGGAAGAGCCCTTGTTGGGGTACAGGCAGATGTTTGCTTCCTGTGTCTCCACCGGTCGCCATTGAGAATATGTAAGCACCTTGGTTGTGAGCCACGATTGTTTTAGCATGGTACTCTGAGAACCCTGGCTGTACCCAGAGAGTGGGTGGACATCGAGGGACACCTCCTGGGACATTACTTGAACTGCACTGAAACTTTTTCTTGTGAGCTGGGATCCTGACACAGGACCCCTCATGGAAGATGCTTGTCATGTAGATTGTGAGGCGAGACTCTGTGGAGTGTGGGGACAGAGTCTCAGAGAGCAGTTTCCAGGCTCTCAGCCTCCCGTGCTGGTTCAGGTAGTAGATGGCCATCAGCTGTAATCCGTTAGCCATTGGCCACTGATATAACTGCCATGGCTGAGCTAGCAAGCGCGGATTGCAGTTAGCAAGGGGTTTGTTGTTTGGCAGAGAAACGGATGGCGGATTGCGGCTAGCAAGTGCGGTTAGCAAGAGCATGTGGATTGCAGATTATGTTGATCCTATTTCCTGTGTCTCGTCCCGCTGCCAGTGAGACAGGGGTGCAGGAAGACCCATCGTTTGGGTACTGGCAGATGTTTGCTTTTGTGTCTCGACCAGCCGCCATTGAGAATATAGTGGTATAACCCCCCTATCCATGGCTCTGTTGGTGTTCCTTTTTGGCCACACCATATCCTGAGTTCTGGTGTAGGGAGTGGGACCAGAGTCCCTGCATGACACAATCTGTAGAGCAGAAAGAAGAAAACCTAGGTCCCTCCTAGGGTTCTTGAACCACTGCACCAACTCTGAATTACCCCCTTCCCTACTTCTTGTTATATGAGACAAATGAAACCCTGTTTCTTTAAGCCCCTATTAGTCAGATGTTCAATTACCTGAGGCCAGGTCCATTCCTAAGTGATACATCTCTACTGACTCTTCAGTTGACAGCTGTTGTGTTACGCACTTCTACTTAGGTACAAATTATATACCTTATTTCAAAGATTGTTGAGATCTCTCTAAGAAATTGAAAACAACCACAACCACAGAATGTATGTATATTATATTTCAGCACATTATTTTTTAAAACAACTTTGAAATTGAAATGTGACTAATAATATAGGTGGGGTCATAGATTAGATCTGTGGTTCTCAACCCTGGCTGCATATTGCACTCACCTAGGAAGTTTCAACAACTATCATTGCCTGTATCTAAACCTCAGATGTTGTATTTAATTGGTCAGGGGTGGGGCCCAATCATGGTAATTTGAATAAAGGCTCCTCAGATAAAAGTAATGTGCAGCCAGAACCAAAAATCATTGCACTGGATGAAATACTTTATGTGTGTGTATAGACATGTTTACTCTTGGTCAAGGTGTCTTGTGAAGTTTATTAAAAAGTGGAACAAAGGGAGAACGATAGATGTCCCATCAATGCCTGATGACTAACAGCTGCCCCTTGCTAACTCACCATATGCTTTATGAGTTGCCTGACATTTCGCTATTTCAGTCACCAGAATCAAAACTAAGAAGAGCAGAGGAATACAATGCCATCCTAGAAAGTGCCAGAAACCCAGAGGCAGGGAGCTCGTAGCTTCTCCTCACTTGATTTCAGTACTAGCAGGTCTCTGCAGAAGATATTAAAGGCGCCGAGAAACTGGTAGGATTACTCTGTGTATCTCGCTGGGCAGCCACACTATATGCAGAATTCTGTGGAACCTCAGGGAAGAGCCAGAGGTTCAAATATTTTAAAAGGGGGTTTGTTGTTCTGTGGTGTCGGCTGGTTGACTGTGGGAAATGAAAGTCAGTAAGTATACTTCTGACTTTAAAGTAAGCCTCATTTTCTTGTCTGCTTGGTAACAACATTGAACATGTTTCTGCTTGGCTACATAGTTTAGATCTCACCCTTTTGGTCTCATTCACAATTCTGAAAGTCATGGTGTTTGGACTGAGTGTGAGTTTTTCCAAGATTTGCACCTGAGAAGCCGCAAGCCCAAAGAACACAGCAGGTGGCTGTGAGTGAGACAGGTTTATTGAGACTTACAAACCCAGGAGACTCCCCGGGCGGGCGCAGCCGGCCAGAGTTGTAGCACTCTGCCCTCAGGCGGAGAAGAAACAAGGTTATATAGGTACGCAAAACAAAGAGCTTTCCGTGGGAGAAATCACCTGGCAGGCCCTGCAGACCTGCTCTCATGGACGCAGCGTTCCAAGAAGCTGGGAGACCTTCACTGCTGGCCTAGGTACAGAACTAGGTATCTGTTAAGCAGCATTCCGTGGAGCCGGGGGAGACCTTGACGGCTGCCCACTCATCTTCCTGTGGGCCAGGGCATTTCAGCGACACTGTATACACAGCTGTGTTTGGTGGCAGTGGCTAATCTTCACTCTGTTGGACTGACTGTACGTTATGCTGACATTGTGGAAGTGGATCACATGCTCTTATCGTGAGTACCTGCTTCTTCCAGTCCCAGTTACTCCACACTAGGCAGCAAACAAATAATACAGCCTTGATCTTGTTTGACCAGTTCCTCCACACTTTTTATTTTTCCTTTTGCTGTGGGCTAATCTTCAAGCAGCAGTCACCTCCCCATAAGAAGGGAAATTGCTGCGTGTAACCTGAATTGCACTGAATTCCTTAAGTCCATCTGCTTCTAAACCAGTTTGGGTTCTCACAGTACGACAGCATCATAGCGCCGCTGATGTCGGTCCTTCTTTTTGCCCACTAATCTAATGCAGCAGCTTCCATTTGCTGAGTGTCTGTCTCAGTACTTGCTGAAAAGCCTGAATCATTGCATTACTTAAATTACACCTTGCAAACCAGATTCTCAAACTGGTTTGAAAACTTTGCTCTTTTTCTGTGCATGCAAGATTATTCAGAAGGAGTTAAGTTCAACTAAGGTAACAAGGGTAAATAAACCCAAGTCTATCCATAGGAATTTGTTTTCTGTCTGTTTCCTCCAAGTCTTGACCATTCTAACTCAGCCTTACAGTTCCGTAAGTTAAGGAGAAGAAAGATGTCTTATATTCAAATAGATTTTATTTAAAACTATGTTAGTAATATATTGAAATGTTAATAGTGAAAACAAAGGCAAAAGCTGAGAGAAAAGGAGACCTTCTGAGCCAGAGGGCTATTTACCCATCTTGGTCTATGAAACAATTTGTTTTATTGGCTTAGGCTATAGAATACCCTTGAGTTTACTTCCTGGATGCTTGTTAGGAAAATTACTCAAGGAGGAGCCACATATCATTACCTAGGATCCATTCTAGCGGAGACCTAGAGGCTTTTCTGTCTAGACTAAACAATCAGGGCCCTGTATTTGGTTTCTATGGTCAGTAAGTCCCTATAGAAGGCATTCCCAAAGCAGTCCACAAGCATTTGGGCTAGTTTGAGTTGCATGCTGTTTTACTGGTGGTCAGGAGTTAATGCTGCATCAGAAGGCAGAAAATGGGAGGGGATTGTGGGAATATGGTACTCAGAGCATGTTTCCTTTATCTCCACTACCAACCCTGTCCATGTGCTTTCTCCTCCCCCCAGTCATGTAGTTGCTGGGGCTACACATGACTGGGTGAGAGGGAGGACATGAGGGTCTTATGAATGTCCCAGTGCAGAAAACTGGTGTGAGGCCTTGTATCCTGAGGGCTGGACAAGCTCCTCAGGCGGTAGAGCTTGGCCTAAAGAGATTGGCCCTAGCCACAGGGGAAGTTCTACATATAAAAACTAACATATCTTCTACCTCAAAGTTGTTCTCCATAGTAATGGAGTCTACAGAGATTCACTTTTCCCTCATGAGAAAATGTTTTTCATGATTTGCAACTGAAATGGAAAAAGGGTGGCTCACATGTTGAGACTGGTAGGAGGGTCAGAGAGGCAGAATGGGCTGCTCCCATACTCACATGTGGTGGTTAAAAATTGGAAAGGATATTTAAGCTGCGGAGGTCCCCCCTGAAAGCCAAGGAGTCCCAGCCCACACCAGGCTCCCCAGCCCTAATGTTCCAGTGCTGGGAAGAGAAGTCCCTGTAACTAGTTTGTAAATACCAGTGGAGATAATGGCTGAGTGAGATGGAGGGCTGCTGGAGTCCCAGGAGCTCCTCTGAAAGGGCCTGTGCACTGACTTACTCACTGATGGACTCACTCGCTCTGGGCTTCAGTGCTGGGGCAGCAGCTCGAAAGGCAACAAGCACATATGGGCAGGAACTGAATTGTCTGGCTTAGGGTGAGGCCTGGAGAGGCAGCTTTCTCCCAGCCAGAGGTGCTGGCAGAAGCCATTGTTCCTTTGTTGAGCTCTCCCCATACTCAGCCTGCACTTGCAGACAGATACCATATCTGAGCTTCCATCAACCTGGCTAACACTGTTTGCCCTGCCCTGGTGATTACCTGAGACCCATTCCCACCCAACTTGCAGGCCCATCCAAGCTGCTTCTAGTGGCTTTTCCATACAAATGGCCTCTCATGACTCATGCTGTAGACTTTTAAGAAAACTAAAATTTCTCAAAGGTTCTAAAACCTCAAACAAGCAGTATCTGACCTCGGCATACCCCATACCTTTTGCTAAGCAGCCCCAAGCCCAGCAGTAGTGGTAGCCAGCCTGTTTGAAGCTTAGCCTCTCCTCTTCCAGGCACGTCCAAGCCCAGCACAAGTGGCAACCATTGGCAGATCACTTTGTAGCTCATACCACCTGGCCCTGGGCAGGGCACAGGCAATGGCTAATCTTGGCCTGCATTAGAGCCCCATCCCAAGAGGCCCCAGAACCAAAACACCCAGTGACCAGCTTCAGACTACATCAGAGCACCACCCAACCACCTCCACAAATGACACACCCAAAGGGCACACTGGGCAGGTACCAGAGCTCTGCTAAAGTAAATCCTGCTCTGTAGAGTCAGCCCTGCACAACAGCTCTTCCACTGTAGTCATGGCCAGTCCTCACAACCAATCAGCCTGAAGGTCAACCCCTCCCATTGATGTGCCAACAGCAATCAAGTTTCAACTGCAACACGAAGGCACACACAAGCCACACAAGGGACACACCTGGAGAACCTAGCTCAGGTGACTAGGGAGACTGTGCCACTGGGCCCCACAGGACACCTACTACATAAGGCCACTCTACTAAGACCAGGAGACATAGCAGCTCTACCTGGTACATAGAAACAAATACAGGAAGGTAGCTAAAATGAGGCGACAACAAAACATGTCCCAAATGAAAGAACAAACAAAGCTGCATAAAAAGAACTAAACAAAATGGAGACAAGCAATCTACTAGATACAGAGTTCAAAAAATTGGTTACAAGGATGCTCACTGATCTCAGTGAGAACTTCAACAAAAAGATAGAAAACATAAAAAAAATCAGAGATGAAGGATACAGTAACTGAAATGAAAAATACATTAGAGGGAATCAACAATAGATTAGATGAAGCAGAGGACTGAATCAGCGATTGTAAGATAAAGTAGCAGAAAATACAGCTTTGAGCTCCTATCTTGTTCAATAAAATTATTGAAAAATAAGACAGTTTCTTTTGTTCGGGTGCCAAGTCAGTTATACAGAGACAGTTTTGTGGAGAGCCTTCTTCTAAAAAACAGATTTTAATTTCAGGGAAAATGACAAAGCAAAGTTAACCTACATACAGATTTTTTTTAAACTTGGAAAATTTATTTTTAATCTCAAAACTGAGTGGAGATATTTTTGCCATTATATAAATTTAACTTCAGTAAATTAAAAATCGAACTCCAACAAGCATAATTAAACCATGTTATTTTATTGGAAATGAAAAATTAATTTAAAATTTGTAAACTTTTAAAAATGAACAGTATAAGCATTTGAAAAATGAAACTTTCATGACCTGTGTTTATTCAAAATATTTGAGAACATCCCACATATGTTCAGAGATTTTCCCAAAGTTTTGTTGGATTGTGAAGATTGCAGTTAGTTCAGTTTTATTAAGAAAAAAATATTTGTTGGAATCATTTTGTACTGATTTGTGTTGAGATAATGTAATGATGGAACTTTCACTTGGGTTATTTTAAATGAGCTAATGTGATACAAATTGAGAAAAGTGGAAGAATGTATGAAAACTGGCAACTAATGGTCCTTACTTATCTAGTAATAGGACTATAAGAATTAAAATGTTGATTCAAAAACTAAATTTTATTAAATGCCTCATATATCAGGCATGATGTAGAGTGCTTTCCATGTGTTTGATTTTAGTACTCTTAAAACAAGGGAGTTAATTTCATGCTGTTAAATCTAAAAGATTTTATGAACATTCTGCAAGCTGAATTACCATTGACCTAAAAATAAAATTATAAGTCAAAAAATAAAATGAAACTATTATGTTTACAGAATTAGGAAAATCTTTCAACTTGGCTGTGTGAGGACAACTTTGTAATCCTTAATGACACATGTGCAGAGATTAGCATAATAAATCTTAAAATATCATGTATGTGAGATAAAGAAAATATATATTAAAATACATACATATGTGAAACTACAGTTAACACTAACATTAATCTGAATATAAGGATCCAGCATTTTATTCCTCCTCAGACAATATCTTCCTATGTGGGAAAAATTATTCTGAGTTTGAGATTTGCAATAACATTTTGATTTTTCAATGCATATGCCCACCCTGGGATTTTTAGAGTTTTTCAAATATTTCATTGTTTCTCAACATATTTCAGCTCATTAAATTTTTCTCAGTCTTTCTCGTGGGCATATGTGTCAACACCAGTTCATTTTCCAATCCAGGGTACACATGGTTTCTAGTGTTCCAAGAACCTTCAACCCAGGCACAATGCACCAAGGACATAGGTTTGTTAACGGGTGACACTTAAGAAATATCTGACACTAAAATTCACAGCCTCAGGTTGGACACCATTAATTTCCTCACCAGGAAGGTATTGGAGAAACCGATACAGTTTTCAACAGAAAAGAAAACCCTTAAAAGAATTTTTTTCAAACACTACCTTTCCCTACAGATTTTTCTTCATAGCTTATATACCTGATACACAATTAAAATGAAACATCAATCCACACAGTAAACACATATTTGACCTGATGTATCAACCCATGTATCTTCCATGGATTATCAATTTTTAAATATTTAGAATGCACTGAATTGCACTCAACATTAAACTACCCTGAAGAGTCTACAACAGCACTTTAGGACTTGGCCGTCATCTCAGGTCATCGCTGTGAACCTCAGTCACAGTTCAACAGAACCTGGGAAATGCTAAAGTCAGTTTAACAGAATTCTGAATAACAGAAAGTATTGTTATTACCCAGGATAGACTTGAGCTCGATTATAAACAACTAAGCAGACAAAACTAATAACATTTGATGTTAGAACAGAAAAATCCAATCAACCAGAAAAATTTTTCTTTTTGAATGTCACAATTTTTTGGTTAGGATTTTTGTTTTGTTTTGAGAGAAATAAGTTTAGTCTAGAAATAAGATAGCTCTTTTCTTCTTTTCCGTTAAATCAATTAGTGATGAGAAATCCGTCCATAAACATTATAGGCCACCAAGAATGTTATTCCTGCCATACACTTGGAGTGACACAGGAAAACTTTATGTATATTTTTATAGGTAAAAGTTGATTTTCCTGTAGTAGTCCCTGAGGTTTTAATATTTTGTTTTCTAGGAAGTTAACTCCCCTTCCTATTCTCCCAAAGTACTTTTCAATAAAATGTATGGAAAACATAGTCAGGATGAAATTCAACAGAAAAAGACAATCTACCACTTATTGTTGTAGAATATGTATAGTTTAAAAAAGGTTCGTAACTAATTATAATTTCCTTAATAAGCATGAACGTGCCAAATTTCAAGAGAACAATTATAACTCACTCAGGTTTTTCACAAAGATTTTTCTAGTTGCTTCCAAACAGTTTGTGGAAAACCACCCTTTGGGGATTAAACATTTGAGAAAAATTGAAGCGTACACTACAATCCTAAAATAACATAGCAATTACTTTATAAAAATCTGTACACCAACAAGAGAAATGATCTTTGGGATGATAGTAAAAGAAAGGAACAAAATGACTATGAGGAATTCAAAACTGAATTACTAGGACTCCTCCAGCAATTCAATTTTGTCTTATGTTGTTCAGGTCTGCGTTAAAAGAATTTGTGAACACAATCATTTGTTTTAGTGAAAACAAACGAACGAAAATTCTGTGTCATTTACCTAAGGTATAAAATATTTCCCTCCTCCATTCTCCCTCTTTAAAATGGTGATGAACTTCAACGATATGTCAAGAAATTACAATCCATAAGCCCTTCATGGGCACATATGTCTTTGCATTCTAATCCACCAAGGAGATTTCCAAAGCAGGCCTATTTTTTTATTTAACACTCTACCCTTTATCTATTTAGTTTAGATAGAGGAAGCTGTGGAAGAGGAGGAAAAGCATCAGTAATCTCACTTCTCAGTTTTAATAATTTGAAACTATGACTCATCTGAAAATGACTGGTACTCTGCTTATCAGTACACAGTTGAGTTTGTCTATGAATTATTGTGAGACTAAGAATAGCAGCCAAGGTCATGAAGAGCCACCTGGCAGAGCCAAATATATTGTGACCAGAAGAAAGAGATTATTCGGAGACTATCTAACTCTGACTTCTTTTATGCTCAGGGAATATTTCAAGTTTGTAGAAATGAGAAACAGCAGAAGTCTTCTGGAGAGAGATCAACACTTTGATTTTCAAATTTGATGGTCAAAAATGAAGGCATTTTTATTTGACCTCACATCTACATTATTAGTGAGAACTTTAAAAAGGTTAACTTTCCTAATAGTTCTTCTAAGAATCAGGTATTCCTTCTTCTGTCCAAGTGTCTCTTATTGGGTAAAGTTCAGGGTCTGTAGAGACTTTGACTATCAGTCCTGCTAAACAAGGTAATATCATCCTCATATCCTGGGGTTGAACATTCTATGTTCTCTAGTAAGACATATTTGTCTTCATTGCCATTCAGAGAGAGGACTTCTTTCTGAGTAGTGGATGTCAGGTCACTCCAGGTAATGTCAGTGTTTTTAAAAGCATGTAGAAGGAAGATGCCATTGATAATGGTGAAGAACCCACTCAGGGTTCCGATGATATCTCCAGCTTTCATGCCATACCATTCTTGGAATAAGATGGCGGAGCAAGTCACTACCATGGATGTGAAGAACACGTAATAAATGGGAGTCACAAGAGATGTATTAAAGGTGTCCAGTGCCTTGTTGAGATAGTTAATCTGTGTTGTCACGGAAAGCGCAAGTATAGCCAGCAAAACAAAGACCAGGGGATGCTTGTAAACTGGCTTCCATTCCAACAGTTCCTTAATGGCAATTCCCAGGCCCTTGACAGAAGACACTGAAAATGCTCCAATCAATGAACAGATTGAAATGTAGACCAATATGTTGGTCTGTCCTTTTTTGGGAGCCACGATCAAAATCAGCACCAAGGCGATCACAGTTACGATCACAGCAAAGGAAATGAATCCTGGGAGGAAGAGAAAAGAATTAGATTTCAGAAAATGCTCATATGATCATGCCTTTGTGAAATCTTGTTAGTCATGAATTTCAGTGCTTAAGTGTTTTAGAAAGAAAAGTGAGATTAAATTTAAAAACCGCAACAACATTTTACTGCATGGCTCTCAATATTTTACAATGGAGTTTCACAAAACATATCTTTTGAATCTTGCAGATAACACTATGAGGTATGGCAGATATTGTCTGATTGATTTTTTATTTTCAGAGGGAGCGAGTGGCCTTCTCCCATCCCCGTCTCTCCTTTTCATTGTGTAGAGGGGAAGCATGGATGGAAAAATAAGTTGTGTTGCCTTTTCAGAAGACTTGTAACCTTAGTACATCTCATAACCCACAACTCAGCTTGTAGGAAGCCTATTACGATATTACTAAAAATTCATTTGATGAGGAGAGAAAGTGGAGCAGAATTTGAGTAAGTGTGTCTTTCAGTTGAATCACAGACCTGGGTCTCTCAATTTCATTTCCATTTCGTGCAAAGAAGTGACTTCCTCTTCTTGTGGGGCGTGGATAACCATCACAGTTGACCCCAATATACTTAAGATACAGCCTATTTTCCCATGAATGTTCAAGTGCTCATTTAAAAAATAGGAAGACAATATTGCACTGTTGGGAGAAGAAAAAAAAAATCACTCTTGTTCAATTACCTTTTGATTCCATAGCAGCTCAAAAGTCATACTGTGGTACATGCTTCTCTGTATCCCAATCAGCTTATCTGAATATGCTATGTGACACTGAATAAACTGATTAATTTTAAAATTCAGGAAAGATGGTCAGTCAACTCTGCTTCATTGCTTTTATATCTAAAGAGTTATAATAGACATTTGATATCCCTGTAATCGTCCCGTGACCTTCTAAGAGGTCCCACTCAATTCATTTTCAATTTCCCCATCTTTTACATCTTACTGGCAAGATATATTTAGAATATGTGTGCTCATGAAAACTTCAAAGAAAGATACATGCCTAGAGAAGAATTACTCTGCTCAGGGCTGATGTTTGACTAGTACATGCAAGTACACTCACATGAGCTGTCAAAATACTGAAATGTTTTCTTACCAGATACTACTGCCCTGATATGTTCACCTATTAATGCTCCCACTACTTTGGTTGCCATGGCCCCAGGAAATAACAAATTGGCACCACCGTGGACACCAGACTATGCCGTCCTGCTGCTCTACCAGTACGTCTGCTATGGCTCCTGCACACCAGACTCCTTCTTCTGATGCCCTGGCATTACCAGTGCCCATTTGCGCCCAAGACTGTTGTCAATTACCAGGTGCTTTCCAAGAGTCGCCCTCACGTGGCCACTCACGAGGACTGCAACCTCAGTGAAAACTCATTCATTGCGTAGTGTTGTAGAGCTTTATGTGTATTGACTCATTGAATTCTCACAACAATCCTACAAAGAAGGTGAACAGAGGTGGGTAGGCCTCGTCATCAGCTTTCTATTAGAGGGTGATAATGAACTGAGATAAAAGGAAAAGAAAAAGGCAACAAACAAAACAGTTGCTCAGCTACAAAATAAGCGAGTTCGTGGATACATTGAACACATTCATTTGGGAACATAAAGAGACTCCAACTCGGGAAATTTATATCCACATTCTGTGAATGGGAAAATTATTCCAGTACTAAAAGAAAATATTTCCAGTACTAAAAGAAATGAAGAAATCTCCAAACAGAAGTATCTAGCAGACAGTGCAAGACTTTGAGTGAGAGTTGGAATGTAACCCAAACACTATGCTTTTTAAAGTCCTCTGATAGCAACGGTCATTAAACCATGATGATAACAGAAAGGATTAAAAGGTCTCTGGCAATTTGCTCTGGTAAGAGAGAAAAAATATCTGCTAGACTTCGTTGCATCATCACAAATATGACATAACGATTACTTCACGTTAGCAGGCATCCAGGCGTATGCTCTTCGAGTTTTCTCAATAAGACAATCTATTGATTTCCTATTTCTACTATGATTTATTATGCAGTCTTCTCAAATTATTTTTGTGATTTTTAAAATTTTGTCTTGAGTATCAAATATGCTTAGTAACATACTTCTTGTGGGTTAAGTTTATCATGTTTTAAAATCCCTACAAAAGCCACACTCCTTATTGCTCACATACCTTATGAGAACACTCAGAGCGCCCAGCGGGGTGACCAAGGTGGCAGGTGCAAAAGCATAAGCTGCAAAATTCGCAGCCTCTCCTGCTCCCACTGGAAAGCAAGCAGCAGCATTAATATTAGTCAGAAGAGAAAAACAAATGACACATGCCAAGCAGTAGACTTTTAACCCAAAGACACTGACAGATCTAGAGGGAAAAGAATAATTTAACTTTTTTTATGGAGGGTGGGGGAGTGTTGATATTAAGGAATGCAGACAAACTGTAATTACATGGATACAAACTCAACTAATGCAAAAAGTGGTGACAGATGAATACACATTTTAAAGGACTTTCAATAAAGATTTTAGTCACTTGAGTACCAGAAACATATTTGGTCACTCAGATGAAATCTAGTAGAGGTAGCTTTGGAGTAAGTAGAGAATTATTGTGTTTGCTCAAGAATACCTACTGTTATGCAAATTAACAATATAACAACTTGTAAATTGAGAATGTTCTGTAGAGAGATCTGCCTAGGCAGGAGACAGCCAGAAATGCCTACCAGAGGCCCAAGTCGTCAGGCATCTCTGAATTGCAGATGATCTCCAAGCATGTAACACTATCTTCATAGCTCAAGGAGATCCAAGCAGCTGTTTTAAAGTCCTAACAATGTGCTCCAGTAATGTCTTTCTTACCTGAGGAACTCTCAACTTCCATGAGATACTGTGATGCAAATAACTTTTAGAGTGGGGGAGATCTCCTCTAAGAGCTGGGCTCTTGTGTGGGAGCCAAGTTATTCTCAGAGGTCACCACTGAACACTTACCCACAGAACGTAGTATTTCACACTGGGAAACTGTGCTAAGCAAACTTATTGTAGAGAAATCTTCTAGAATGGGCAAAAGACACCAGCACAATTTTTCTTTTTCCCTCTGACTGCTATGACCCCACCTCACGCCCCAAGCCAAATCTGCAGGGGCACTCACTCAGCTTCAGGAAAACATCACACAACAAATAGAAACTTACAGAACAGAACAGTTAGGAGACTGTTCTCTTAAGAAAAGCAATGGCAGTTTTCTTAGAATAGTAAGCTTTCTTAAATACTTTATATTTTTATCTTTACAGACAGCTTTCCAGGAAAATATTGATTTCATCATTAAAGTACTGAATGTTTGTCACTGGATAAAATCTCTAATGTTGAAGACTTATATTTGCCTTCAATACTGGTATAAACTTTGTACATGATGAGAATACCATTCTAAGTGTAGCCATATGATATTCTCCTTATATTTTCATTCTGTTGTGTGGGTAAAGAGTGAGGAGATGAGAGAGAGAGAGAGAGAGAGAGAGAGAATCTTGTAAATATCTATTAGAATCTTTCCAGTATAGCCCTTGTCAGCTGTTACTCAAATGAAGAAAACAGATGTGAAAACATCTTAAAAACTAAGTATACAAATTTAGATTATTTTTATTCATTATTTTAAAACTCGCCATTTATTAAAGAAAAGTATTCCAATTCTTTCTTATAATAGGATCTCACAAATATTAAAATGTGTCACTTTGTATGGAAAAAATTAATGGAAGTTTTAAGGCTTCTGGCTGCAGAGGGAGATGACTAGCAAGTGGTGTGAAACTATAATTTATGAGGTCCTTTCTTTGGAAGTTTTAGGTTTGGGGTTTAAGAAAGTTCAGAGGTGTCAGGAGGGAGATAGAAATCTGCAAAAATGCCTGAGGGAGATCACACTGTCTTTTATTTGGATACCACCTTCGCAGTTAGAAAGTGCATTCACATTCTAGAATCTCACTTAATCCTCTGGGCAAGTCTAGGAGGAAGGAGAGCACAGAGAACCTTCATCTCCTATCTGTTCAGTGCTGAGCAGCCAGAGGGGCATTACTTGATCCACGTTTTGGTCCTGGCCAGGAAAAGGTACCCATTCCTTAGAACCTAGGCAGCTAGCATAGCCACAGGTTTGAATAAGGGGCTGGGAAAATTTTGGAAGAAAGCATTTCCTTCCATTGTCATGGGGAATAGAATATAAGAGAAATAGAAGTTTGTGATAAAATATAATATTTTAAACGTTAACTTTTCCCCTTGCGTTCCAAGGCAGTATTGAGAACAAGAGGATGGGGGTGGGAGAGTTAAGATTAATTTTAATACACATGACTTATTTTATATGTAAGACAAAATATTACAGCCACACAAAAGTTTCCAAACAGAAATGCCATCCTTACCAAGAAGATAAATTAATGAATTTTGAACAATTCCATGCAATTTATCATTTTAGAAGCACACACTGTTCTCAACATTAAGGACTTACTTGAGAGTAATCCTGCCCACCAAAGCCATTCCTTGAGGTAAGAATGTCCACCTTGTCCTAGGAAAATAATAAACATGAAAATTAAGTTCTTAAGTGGAGGAAGAAGGTTTGGAGAACTGACTTCCAGAAAAGGTACTAAAATATGGTTGGAAAAGGCCAGACTTAAGGCCCAGTCAGTATATGTAGTCTTTTAGCTTATTTATTTGATCATTTCAAAGATCTTCTAAGCTTTCTATTACACAAACTTTGCTTTCTATAGAAAGTAAGTTTTTTAATCATCAGGTTTACTATGTTTATGCTATTTTGAGGTGTGGACATAGAGTGGAAGTTCTAAATACTCTGTTTCAGCAACAGTTAAAATTAAAGACACAAAACCATAAATCATGAATTACATCAGTACCTAATGAGGACCTTAAAGAAAGAAGATGGTCAACATGAGAGCTCTAAAGATTTTGGACAGCCAATCAGAGAATACTGAGCATTAGCCAGCTGGACTCTATTACCTACCCTGGCATCACAAAATCAAATTTGTGTCAAGTCTCCTGAAAAGGACAAAAAGCTTTCCTAAGGTATCCAAAGAGTTATCTTCCCACTCCTGTAGTCTGTGACCTTAACGCATTGTTATGTTTGCTGTAGAAAATGGAATTTTCTCACCAGTTTTAATACACTTATCCCTGTGAGTTTGACCTATCTGATTTTGTTATAGTGAAACTAGGCAGGATATATTAGCTATGAAGATCATCTTGTAAGGTAGTTAACGATATTTACTTAGGATTTTCTCCTTACAAAATTTGTAAATGACTAAATTGGAATCATATTACAAAATGATTTCATAATCTGTCTTTAAAATACTTAATATCACAAATACTTTCTCATTTCCTTAATAGGTGAATATTCCAAAATCTGGCATATCATTATTTATGTAGCCTGTAAGAGACCATATGTATATATAATGTTTCTAGTATTGTTCTCATTATATAAAACCCTTAAATAAGTATCCTGGCATGTAAATCTAGGTGGTATCCTTGTGTACTTCTTAAGATAAATTCCCCAAAGTGGAATTACTAAGTTTTAAGACATTAAGATTTTTAAGCTTTCCAAATTGCTCTCAGGAAAGTTTGTACAATTTAAACTGCCCCTAGCAGTGTTTGGGAGGGACGCTTATTTCCCAAAGTCCCTTTCTAACACAGAGCATTATCTTTTAAAGAAAAACAAATACTTTGTTAAAATGGTAGGCAACAACCTAGGAGCTCATTGTTATATAGTTGGTATCTCTTTGGGTGAATACATTTACTTATGTATGCTTATTGGCCACTTGCATTTCTTACTTTGTGAGTTTCTTGTTTTTATGTGCTTGGCTTATTTTCTGTTAGGATACTAATCTTTTTCTTATTGACTGCAGTCACTCTTTATATATTGTGGATCTTTACTACCCTTTGTCATATATTTTGAAAAATTTCCCCCATATGTCATTTCCTTTTTAGTTTTAGTTAAAGGTGTTTTCATATAGGATGTTATTGTGTGTCAATCCGGATAATCTTTTCCTTTATATAGAACAGATTCTTCCTTTATCTTTAGGCTTAGAAAGACTTTCTTTTGGTTTTTAAAAAAATTATTTCAAGTTTAAGGCTAAACTATGTAAAATTTATTTTGATGAATGGTATAAAGTAGAACTTTTATATTTTTCTCTTCTAATATTTGCCAAGTGTCTTAATACTTTTGATCGAATAATTCATCCTCTCTCCAGTAGACTGAAATGCCACTTTAAAAAATCATACATTAAATTGCTGTAGGTACTTGGGTCCCCTTATAAGTTTTTAATTATCTTATTATTTTGTGTTATCTTTTTAAATGCCAGTACCAAACTATTTTAATTAAGATAGCATTATAGCATGTTTTAGTTTCTAATAGTGTAAACATCCCCTCAATGAACTCTTTAATAAATTTGTTTGCACAATTTATAGTCATTTATTTTTCCATCTGAACCTTAGGAAAACATTGATCTCTTTTCTGATATTATTCTTGATAAGAATGAATAGGAAATTCATGGTTAATGAAGGATAGTCCAGCAGAGCTACTCAACTGTGAAATGTCACTATTAATAGCAACCTAATTCTATTGTTATCCATTTATTGATTTAACAGCTATTTACTAGGTGCCAAGTACTATGCTAGGGAAAGTCCCCATTCTTGTGAATCTACTATCGATAAACAAGTAAACCTATTGATAAGAAGTACATAAGCAGTAAATGTACAATGACAAATTATCCTAGGTATAATGAAGGAAACCATTAGTGCAAAGACAGAGAGGAACAGCGTGGTGGTGAGGGAAACCTGCCCGGAGAGGATGGCCAAGGAAGGCCTTTCTGGGGTGATGATATTTAAGCTGAGAGCTCAAGGATGAGTCAGCCAAGTGAAGGGCAGGGAGAAGAGAGTTCCAGCCCAAGTGAAAAGACCTTGAGGTCAGAAAGAACTTGGTACATTCCAGGAACCAGAGAAAAAGTAGGTGACTGGGAACATAGAAGATGAAGCTGAGAGGTAGCAGGAGCCATTTCATGCAGGAGTTCGGAGTCTGTGGAATGATGTCTAGATTGTATTCTGAGTGCAAAGAAAAGCCACTGATGTGGTCTGACTTGGACTCCCAAAATTGCAGACAAAGCTATGAGAGAATCCATATACCACACTCTAAACCTCATGAAGCAAGAATTTTAGTCTCGCCTTAAAGGAGACATGGCTGGCTCCGTCCTGAGAACTGCTGAGAAGAGAATTGCTAAGAATGGAGATAGAGGCAAGATAGAGACTGTAAAATGTTATTACTGTAGCATTATGATTTGACAGTAGGGTTATTTCTGCAGTTAGAAACTTGAATTTGTTAGTTGCATCCATTTCTTACCAGCTCTAGTAGCGCCCTTGTTGGCCAGTTGCAAGAGGCCCTTCTTTTTCAGGATGAAACTGGAGCCAATAAAAATACTGGAACTTACTGCCAGTACCAGGCCCACATAAAGACTGTATTTGTTTTCTACATTTGCAGAAAGGCTCAGGTTGGTTAGGCTGGAATTCGGGTCCCTGTGGAGGACAGAAGCCAGCACCTGTGACACATTTGTGATCTCACACCAAGCCTGGGAAGAGTTCGGACAGACCAGAGACAGCATGTAGCCTGGAAAAAAGGAAAGAAGGAAACGTCAACAAATGAAAGGGAGATGCATTCATGTTTACTCCCTTTCTGCAAGTAAAAGTACTTGAGTGAGTGGATGGTACTGAAACACTGGTTTTCACTGCATGAAGAGAAGTCCCCAGCAGATGGTCCTGTGAACATGTTGAGTTTGGCTCACACATTCTTAAAATTTTTTTTTTAATTTGCTTAGTTGTCATCATTTAAATATGAGAGATTTTTGCATGAAAGTCTGGATTCCTCATAAATTGCAAAATCTTGGCAATACTTGGTTCTTTGTTCCAGAAAAATAATAACCTGCTGGAGCAGCGAGTAGCTGTTTAGACCTGGCTTGTGTTCAGCAATTCATCACAAGCCCCCCACATCCACTTCACTCCTTCTTACCAGCCTGTCTCCTGGAGAACAGTGTCTGTGACACCTGAATGTAGGAAAAGAGCACAGCAACCCCACTGGTCTCGAAATCACCATGTTATAGGAAATTTAACCCATTTGGTGGGGTAGGAATTGTATACTTCAGAAAATGTGTTTAAAAGTGGGTTCAGTTTTCTATACCACTTTCCTCAAAGAGAATGATTTTTCAGGTCTATAATCTACCTTCTCCTAAATAAAACCGAATCTAATAATCTAATAGAAAAATGAATTAACCATCAATAAACTGTTTTTTTGTGTTTTGTTTTCTTCTTTTAGAATGAATAGGATACAAATAAGCATGTAATTCACTTAACCAGGCCCATTATAAGTACCTTGGAATTCTGAGGCCAAACACTACAACACAAAATGAAAACATTTTACCCTACATAAGAAACTTTTTGTTAATCTGTTCTCCATTTGAAAAGCTGTCAACAGGTGACATTGTGACTAGGTTTTCTGACTGTCTTCTCAACGTTTTTTTTCATTTTAAAAGGCATATTTTCCCATTATGAATTACCCTAAACAAAAAAGGGCAAAGAAAAATCAATCAGGTATAATGTTAGAATTCAATGAAAACAATCAGTTTTATGTCTCAAAAATCTTAAGAAGGCATAACAAAACTAAAACAAAACAAAACAACAAAAGACGGTTTGACCAAAAGATGTCTTAGCAATAAAACTTTACTAATTGGACCTATGCTTCCCTGGCAAAACATTATGAAGTCATTTGAATTTTATCACATATAAAGTTTAGAAACAACCATAAAGTTCAGGTCCAGAAAAAGGTAAAATAATTGACTTTAAGTTTTTCATGATTATTATTTCATTTGTCTCTATTACTTGAAAATGAACCAATTTTGATTCAGAGATACAGGATAAATTCTGAGAGAACTTCTAATATTCCAAGGAGAATTATATGATTTCAGGGATAGTCTATAACATTGAGGAATTTTCAGTCAGGTTGTTTTAGTAAGAATTGCAGTATATTTTCAAATAAGCTAGCCTTTAACAATCTTGTTCTGGGTACTATTCATCTCATCTAAACCCTAAGAATGGACCGTAATTTTTATAGTAAGCATTTTGATTACGTTGATTCCTGAAGAAACATCTGACTAGGCTTTCCAGTGAATTCCATGGCTGTATGAGTGTCGCTTACTATGTAGTTAACATAACCATTCCAAAACTTCATCTTTGAAAACAGTGTGGGTGGATCTCATTCCAGTGAAACAATATTCTTTGTAAGCTGTTGACATAGCAGAAGGTTTCCGACATTTTAGGGGGTGTGGGGGCAGAGGATCAGGGAGAGCAAATAATCTTTGTTGCATTTTGTAAGTTCTCATTGTGAGCGGCGGACATTAATGCCCCAAGTTTTATGGCAGGAAAAATAATAAAAACCTTGTTTAGTTACTGACCTTAGAACTTAAATTGTTTCATGTTTTGGGTGCATGCTAAGGAGAGAGCCTACAGCAGATACAATTGAAGGAGGGAGTGAGGGAGTGAATGGTGAGTTAGTGGGTGTGGAGTGAAAGACAGAAGGGGAGAGATGGGTGACGTAGGATGTGTGGGCAGGGACTTCGTGGAGTGTTTCAGAGGAATCAGATCTCAAAATCAGTTGACTTTCTAAAATTGGAGTGAGCAATGTAATTATACCAGGAACTTAACCCAGATGTCATTCAATGCAGAAAATCTATTACATTCGTTATTTTTCATTATACCAATTTATACTTCTGCCAGCAGGCAGCTACATTACTTCTTCAATGTTATTATTTATTTTTCTAAATATTGAATAATTAATATTTAGGAAATATGTGTCAGTTATAAAAACAAACAATTCAATACATCAATGAATCAACCACCCAATTTAGAAAATAAAACATTACCCCTTAGAGGTAACGACTATCCTGATCTTCTGCTTACCATTCCTTTAAAAAAAAAATTTCCCCTATATGATTATATCTTCATGTAATAAATTATTTAGTTTTGTCTCGTGTTGCACATATGAAAATGTAATTATACAGTGTGTATTCTTTGGGACTTGCTTGTTTTTGAGATTTATCAATGTAGATGCATGTGGCTACAGGGTTTGTTTTTTTTCCCCCACTGTTCTATATATTAATTTTCTATTTTATAGTTGTAGACATTTGGGTACTTTACAGTGTTTTTGCTTTTACAAACAGTACTGCTAATGTTCTCAACTATGTTGAACCATAGGTAATATATATTTGACAATTTTTGACCCTACAAAAATAGCAGTTTCATATGGTTCACCTTAATACATATTTTCTATGTATAGGTGTCAATGTTTAATTGAATACATACAACTTAAAAATTTAAAAACAATGTTATATTTCCTATAGGACTACATGCTTTTTCCCTTAAGCTCTATTACTAACTATCCATTATCATGGGCAAAGTCGAGTAATCACTCTTGGCTTCAGTTTTTTCATCTCAAAAATGAGGAAGTTTGACTTGATGGCTGTGAGATTCCTTCTATAATTTGGTGCTTTGATTATAAGCTATCTTTGTTCCCAGAGTAATTTACTGACAATCTTGGTTGGCTCATAAAAGTTGCTGGTGGACCAGCTCTAAACTCATAGGCACTTGTAGTTGGAAGATATTTTAAAGAAACTGATGCCAACATATTAAGTGACTTGCCAAAGCCATGTAACTGCCAAAATCAATGCCAAAAAAACCAATTCTCAGGCTACTGTTCCTTCTATTTCAGAAAAGTAAAAACATAAAGTACAAACAAAGCCAGCCAGAAAATTGTTATTAATGTTTATACAAAGATGAAATGCTTTGAATAGTTTTTTTCAAGTACAATTTAATTATAGAGAATAATAATTCAAATTGTTCAGTTTATTCCATGCAGTAGGATATCTGGTTTCTAAGAAGTCAGTGATTGTATGAAATTCCATTTTTAATCACTGCAAGATATTATTAGTTTGAAAAAAATCACTGTCTCGCTGTCTAGTCTGTGTGTTAGTTTGGTTTATTATTAAGCAATTATTCACTCCCTTACCCTTACAATGTGGGCAGAGTATTCTTCCCCGGATGTTGGGATGGAAGTGAGTTGTAGCCAACGGGACATTGGCCAAAGTGGTATGATGGAGGGTCCAAATGCACTCATGTGTTAGGTTTACTCTCTTGCACCTCCGTGCTTGTCAGGAATAGTGCTTCCCTGAAGAGCTGCTGCCCATCAGCCTGGGCCCCAGAATAGAAAACATGGAGCAGATCTGGCCTCATCCTACAAAAAGGAGCCAAACTGAGGTGGACATGTAGCCTGACACAGACACCAGGTGAATCTAGTCTAGATCAGTCAACCATCAGCTGAAGTAGGGACACATGAGCAAGAAGATACAACTGTTGTTTGTAGCCACTGAGTGCCATGTAGCAATAGCTGACTGATACACCTGCTTATTCATATTAGCAAATGAAAGAATTTCTGTCCCTTATGATATCAACCAGGGTGAATCATGTCACTCCCCTGCTTAATCCCTCCCTCCCATGAATTTTCATTGCAATTATAACAAAATCTAAATTCCTAATCCTGGAGTTTTTTTTTTAAAGCTTTACATGCTTTGAAGCTTGTAAACTTCTGACATTATATTACATCTCTCTCTTTCTCATTCTCTGAAACAACACTAGTCTTTTCCTCATTGATTCAACAAATATTTATTGAGTATCTATTATATGTTAGGTATTTTCTAAAAGCTGGGGATACAACAGTGAACAAAAGAAAATTCCTGCTTTCTCACATTCATTCTAATGAAGAGAAGTAAGATAAACAAGTGAACTAGTAACTACATAATATGCTGAGTGCCATGGACAGCAGTGAAAGCAGCATAAAGTAATGCTTTTTAAAAAACAACATAAAATGGAAAAAACTCTCAGCTACTTGTAAATGCAAAAATTCTGAGGCAGGAATTTGCTTAAGGGATAGAAGCAATCAGCCAAGCTGGCTGGGGTGAGACAAGAAAGCACAAGACCAGATAAAATGAGCAGTTAGATAAGTAAGTCTAATCTTGTCATTTCTCCTTCCAAAATTCTACAATGACTTCCGTTCTTATTCAGAAAACATCTAAAATTCCCACCAAAGTTTAAAAGGGCCTACAGAATCCTGCTTCCAGCTATCTCTGTAACTTCATTTCCTACTACCGTTTTTTCTCTTTCGTAGACTAAGTTCTTGCCCTTACTTAGCCTGAGTAGTAGAGTGAATAGTGGCTGGCATAGCTAGTTCCTTCTCATCACTGACCTCTCATTTAAAGCATCACCTCCTTAGAAAAGCCTTCTTTGCCTTTCCAATCTAAAGGAAGTCTCAGTCATGTTCCATCATAGTGCCCTATTTAAAACTGCCAATCAAACAAACTTCCTGTTACAGTTTAATTATGGTTTTATGACAGCATTGTATATCCATATAGCTATTTCATTAATTCATTCAACAAAATAGTTGTTGCTCACCTACCATGCAAGGTACTATGTTAGGAATTCATTTATTCAACACGCAGCAAATTCTTACTGAGTACTTCCTAGGTGCCAGACCTGTTCTCGGAGCTGGCCAGATAGTGATCAACAAGGCAGCTGAGCAGGTCTCTGTTCTCACAAAGCTGATGATTTTAGTGAGAGAAGGGACAAATAAAGAGGAATAAGGGGAGCAGAGTAGGAATGCAAAATACCTTAGAGCAAATTTGGAGCAGAATAAGAACGAGAAATAATTTTGAGCAAATTTGAAAATCAAATCGTAGTATATTTACGTATCAACACTGATAGGGCTGGGGAAGAAGCCCATTATTTCAATTAACCAAAATAAAATGGAAAAGATACTTTTATTTTTAAAGTTAAAAATCTGTATCTCTAAACGAGATCTTCCTCCTATCAGTGTGTTTAGAAACCAAGAACTTTAAAACTGTTAGCCATCAGATTTCCTACATAAACTGCTGTTTGCACACTTTACTATCCGTGTATTACTCAAGTTACTAAATTGTTAAGATAAAAATCCCCTTGAAATTTAAAAAATATTTAAAGAATGAAGATGTAGGAAAGAAACCTAAAGAATATCTCAATAAGCATGCATTTATATCAAGGTTTTTAAAAACAATCGTGTACAGTTCATATGAAATATTAAACTAAACGTTTAATAGCATATTGTTTTCTGAACAGCCTTTAGTGGAGATTTTTCACTACCTTTAAACACTTCTGAATTTCAGCACTTAGGAAATCTGTGGAAGGCTGGACAAAACAACTTGTGCTTTTAAACTTCTAGTAAAAATCTGGAGGAAATCTTTTTTAGTACAGCAGCTATATTTTACACAGAAAATGCAGCTTGTCCTGATAATAAAAATTGTGTTTATTTTGTGGAATTTTGAGAAATGTTTACGATATGGATGTTTCTTAAGAGTAAAATCTCAGAATCACTAAAATGTATACATTGTATCCAAGAAGCCAGAGATTGGGGATGGACAGCTACAGAAAAAACAAGGGCCCAAATAATTTTGTGCCTGATTGGATCACATGAAACTATTCAATTCTCTGTGTCTTGGATTCTCTATCTGTAAAAAGGAAATAATGGCTAGCTACCTAATAAAACTCACAGAATTTAGTATGTGTGAGAGTAAACTGATACATTTTTATGTGAACCTGTTTTGAAAATTTAAGAATATTATATACATGAATATGGGACGTGTCTTAATCAGTACAAGAGAGGTACAGCCAGTTCTCTAAATTAAGTTCGTTTTCTTCTTTCAAAACCATGAAGACAGGCTGAATCAGGTCTAAATACCACCTATGTCATTTTTCACTCTGCTAGCTGGCTGCACCCTGGGAAAGTGGCTCACTCAAAGAAAACTTTGAAAACCATCCTTTTCTACCTCCAAACTTAACTCTCCCTCCTGCAAACCAGGTTAGAATTCTCCAGAAGATGTACTGGAATATACATGTTTGTCCTCCTAATAGCCTAGTCTTTCTGTCCTTTGTGTCCCCTGGCACATAATCTTCATGCAGTTGGTGCTTCACAGGTGATGGGTATATTTCTTACACTGTATTTTCATGGAGTTATATTTTCATGTTAATAAAGTTATTGGCTGTTGAACTCAAATTAAGATCTGTAGAACAGGTGACATAATATTAAAAAAAACTAAATTAAAAAAAACACTTTTCATATATGTTTAAAGTTATTTTTTGAGATAATTTTGGATGAGAAGGCCTTTTGAAGCATCTATGGTTTTAAAAATAAAAACCACAGTATGGGGTTAACTTTTTCTTCATGGAAGTCCAAGTGCAATGCTCTATGCTAAGATCTCATGATGGACTCCTTGTCCGTTGGGTCTCAGCTTACATGTTACATTCTCTAAGGGGCCTTCCTGAGTGTGGAGTCTGAACATCACACCTCTCAATACATGACACATGGCACTTAACCACTCTTTTCCTTTTCTATTCATTTGTTTCTTTCATATTATCTGTCATCTAGATAGTAAGCTGCATGGGAGCAGGAACGTGGTCCTAGAGTTTAGGACCAGACTATCCTTGCAAATTCCTCCATGCTAGTCCCTCGGCCAATGCCTGGCACATGGATATCTTGCTATTCGAATGAATGGAAAATGAAAAATTGAGACTTTACTCCATGTCAGGCTCTGAACCGTGTGCTTCATATATAATCCCACCTGCATCTTTTCCTCACAACTGTAAACTATAGAAATTATTCTCAATTTATGGACAAAGAAAAACTCAAGGAGGCTAAATCACAGCTGAGAAGACTGTCTAATGCCAAAGCCTACTCTCTTCCCACCACTACTGATAATGTGGATTATGAGTTCTCTCAAGTCTTTCCCATCAGTCTCCCACACAATTACCACAATCAATCACAGTTATTAAGTGTTGAGCTTGAATATTTCTTCTTGGGACTAAATGTATTACCAAAGCAGGAAAAACATTGGGAAGTTCAAACAAGTTGGTGTAACTCACACACCCTCCTTACAGTTGGGTAAACAAGGGTTGATGGGTTAGTAACAGTCTGACTTACTGGTTTAGGAATTATTTAGACAAAGGTCACACAACCTCACTATCTAGGAAATCTAGATCCAGTTGCCTTAGCAACCACTTCCAAAATCTCAGCTTTTGAAGAGTTTGTGAGTTGTTCAGGCATTTTCTCTTTCTTTGTGTCTCTTTTCTCTTCTCTCACCATAGTTTTGATTCGCCATAGTTTTGACTTTTGACTAGTTCACTGCTGTTCTTTTTTGTTTTGGTTCTTTTTTTTTCCTTTTTAACTTGCCGCATCAAGGAATAAACCGGAGGGGCCAAGACAGAAAACTGGGGAAGTTGCCAGCAACTTTGTAAAGGTATAGTTTTTGTCACGCCACTCACTGTCCTCTCCATCTTTACGTCATCAGGTAAATTAAAAATCAACTTTCCCTTTGGCATTGTAAAAACCGTCATTTCGGTTGATACACACCCTTCTGTCGCATCCTTCTCCCCTATTTCGGTCCCCTGGTCTCTACTTTTATCCGGTCTCACGGGCGCCTACTGACTAGAAAGCCTTCCAGTGTTGTAGTAAATACCTGGACTAGGGTGGGAGCTGAAACCCCAGCCCAGCAAGCAGTGAGAAATCCACAAATGACTGCGCCCTGTTCGCGTTTCCTCTTCGGTCGGGCTCTTGCTTTAAGCAGCCAAGAAGTGACTGCACAACGAGTCAGACCGAGCCTAGTGGGCAGGGGACGTTTTCATCTCGAGGAGGAAAGATGTGGGCAGCCCAGACAAGTCCAATGCGCTCCCCCGCGGTCCAGGGCGCCTGACCTTCCACAGTGCCTGACCCTCACGGAGCCAGCGCAGGGCGCAACACCGCACTCTGGCCGGGTCCCCGGGCACGCCCTCTGCCCACTGGGTGACGTCGACCGCAGACTCTGGAAGCAAGTCTGAGTCAGTGGGAGCGTCTATCCCAGACGCGACTTGGGAGTCTTCCCACAGCATCCCGAATATCCCGATCACCAGACTCAGCACGCTGTAATTTACATGGATATGCCTTCCGGACCAGAATGAGAGCCACTTATGTCTTGTTCGACTGACTCACGCTTTCCCAGAGTCTGGCATATTGTAGGCACCAATAATAAATAGTTGTTGCCTGGCTGGCTGACTGCTTGAATGAATGAATAAATGCTTGAATGAATGTGTTAAGAGTCGGTGTATCCCTTTCTCATCTCCACAAGTACCCGGGATCCACCGGGTCTCTTCGCCACCCAGACGCCAGGTCCCCCGGCTCGGGGCAGAACTCACCTTCTCGGCAGGGCTCTCCGGGCGGCAGCCTCACCTCTCCTCCCATGGTCCCCAGACAGGGCTTTCGGAGCACAAGCGCTCGCTCCTCACCCACCTGGGCTTCTCCTCCACTCCATGGATCGGAGTTCCGGCTGGGATACGCGGTCACCGATCCGGGGGCGCTGACCCCACCCCCTGGAGCGCTTACCCCGCCCCTGGCAGCCTCAGCCAATGGGGATGGCTGGGTGGGGCCTCCACGCGAGCCACGCCCACGAGCTCCAGGTTGAAAGCTAAATTCTTTGTGCCAACGCGGCTGGCGGCGGCAGCTAGTGGTCTGTTGTGTGACAGGCGGGATCTCTAACTGCCCCTCCAGACGGCTGCTGCAGCCGCTCAGTGAAGCACAGACACCCCGTCCCCTGCCCCCCAAGGGTAAAGGCGTCTCTCCGACTGTGGAGACCGCCGAGCCAACTCTCGGGGCATTTAGTGGAGTAAAGCTGTGCTGAGTCTCCCTTCTGGCTCGCCCGGGTCGAAATGACTCCTGCCGCTGGATTCTGAGCTTCGGATGTTTAGCGGCTTTGTATGGAAGTTGGTGGCCACTGGTATTCTGCTCTGATTACCAGGCTAAAGTTTATTCTGGTGGCTTTAGAATAGACTTTGCCCTTTTGCACTATTATCAGCTCCTCCCACGGTCGCTCTGCTTCAAACTCACGCCCCCACCCCGATTTTCTTAGTCATGTAGTTATTTGCAATAAACCCTAGAGGAAAAGCTGTGCTCAAACTGAAACGACTTATTCTTACAAAATACTAATAGCTCACATGTATGATATTCTTGCTTTAGCATGCATATGTAGGCACTTTATATGTATTAATTCATTATATCTCTCAACATAGTCTATTAACCGCTAGTTTACAGATGAGGGATCATTTGTAAACCAGGCAAGAAGTGAGGTTAAGTACCTTAACCAACTAGTTAATAGAAGGCTTGGTAGCAGTTCATTATGCAACACGAAATGGGTACAATTTCTGCTAAAACCCTTACCATTGGAATGAAGTGCCGACTTCACCGAATGACACACGGTCTTCTCACCTTGCCTTTGCTCTAGGTAGTCATGAACAGTGCTGTTAACTTTATTACCTAAGAGTTTCATAGCAGAGGCCTCAATCTTGCTCTTCTTGTTCTTCTGCCGATGAGAAAAGAGTTAAGAACAATCAGTCAACACAGTACAAGACACACACGTTCCCATGTAGATGGCTTGGTGAAGGAACAGCATGGGGAGGGAAATCGGTGAAGATTGGAAGGGAGGGCGATTTATGCCAAATTTGGATAACAAGCCTTAAAACTTAGATTTCTATTTCAGCATTTCGTTTGGACATGAGATTTGAAAATTTTCCCTTTATCAAAGATTGGTGATACTAGTAAACGTGATCTAAAGTATTATTTATTACTTATTTATTTAACTGATACTTAAATAGTATTTATGTGGGCAAGCACTATTCAAAGCACTTTATAAATACTTGCTTTTTAAATCATCATAATAGGTGCTATTATTAATCCCTGCTTTACAGATGAAGAAAGGGAGGCAGGCACATAGAGGTTAAGCAGCTTGCCTATGGACACACAGCTAGTAAGTGGTGGAGCGGGGATGCTAACTAAGGAACCCTGGCTTCAGAATCTGTGCCCTTAACCCATTTGCTAATCGGATATTTTAAAAAACTTAATTGAATTAAAAAAAAACACCAAAAACTAAAAATATACCTTTGAGAGAATTTTTTAACAAAAATCAAATTCCAGTTTCTTATTCAATTCTATTTTAGGTAGGAGGCACTTTGTTGTAATTCTTGTTTTGAGTTCTGGAAATAAAAACACAAAAATATTTAAACTTATTTAAGAACATTGTTTTCCCAGTTTAAATGTTGCTTAGTGAACTTTATAATGTGTTTTCCTTCACTGCCTGTTTCTAGATGACTTTGGATAGTGTACCATTATAGCACCATAGGCTGTCGTGAGTGACGTTAATTTTGGAGATTTTTATTCCCAATAAAAAGCATAGTGTTTATTTAGCCAAAGAAGAGATTCAAAATCTTCCAACTAACCCACTGCACGACTCTGGGAAAATTACTTTTCTGACTCAAAACTTAAGATGTGATAATAAATGACATCCTCTAAAAATGTCAGCTTCTGTTTTATTGGTCTTTATGCCTGGTCACCTAGACCCAGTAGTAATGGTCAAAATAATAAACAATCAATAGAGCCTCAAAGCCTCAAGGGACAAGGCCATAGGTTCTTTGAGCAGGGTAGGGGTCCCTATTGTGTGAGGCTTTAACCCTTCAGTTGCTAGATTGTAGAGAGGTCTGAGGCAGGGGATGAAGTGACTAGGCACAAGCGGTGGTTCTTGGTGGGGGGCTCGAGACTATTTGCAGAAGTTACAGTCCTGCCTAGCATTGTGCCAAGTCTACTGTGGGAAATTTGTGATTCCTTATTTTTTTTCTCAATCAGTCTAGTTATGAGGTTATAAGTTTTATTCATCTTTCTAAGAACCAACTCTTACCTTTATTGATTTTCTTTACTGATTTTAAAAATTTCATTGACTTCTGCTATTTGTATTATTTCCTTCCTTCTATAAGGTGTGGTGAATGTTTAAATAAGAAAAAATTATTACAGTAAAAGACACATTGCCATTAATCCCCATCACTATATTCCCCCTTGTTTTGAACACAATTATCCCATCGTTCTTGCCACTTTCTGAAGCAGTTCTGGAAATCCTCTTTTGTGAGTGTCTTTAGTTGCACTGTCGTGGCTGCCTCGATGTCCTGAACCGATTCAAAATGTTTTCCTTTCATGATAGTTTTGACTTTGGGGAAGAACCAGAGGTCACATGGTGCTAGATCCTGTGAATAAGATGGATGAGGACACACTGTAATGTTTTTATTTGACAGAAATTGCCATGTCAGAAGTGATGTGTGACATGGAGTGTTGTCATGATGGAGGATGAAGTAAAGACACGAAAGAAAACTTCCAGAACTGCTTCAGAAAGTGGCAAAGAATGATGGGATAAGTGTGTTCAAAGAGAGGGGGAGTATTTTGAAGGGTATTAATGGCAATGTGTCTTTTACTGTAGTAAATTTTTGTTATTTAAACATTCACCATAATTTTTGAACACACCTCAACATTGAGTTTAATTTGCTTTTCTTCTCCTAGTTTCTAAGGTAGAAACATAGATAATTGATTTTAAACCTTTATTCCTTCTAATAAAAGGATTTAAAGCTAACATTTGCCTTCAAATACTGCTCTAGAAGTATCCCACAAATTTTGATGTTTTGTTTTTATTATTTAGTTCAAAATATTTTAAAATTTTCTTTGTGATTTTTTTTTGTCTCATGGATTATTTAGGAATGTGTTACTTGATTTCCAAATATTTGGGGATTTTCCAGATATCCTTCTGTTACTGATTTCTAATTTAATTCTCCATTTGCATTGAAAGTAATTGTTGATAGGTATATAATTTTTGCCATTTTATTATTCATATTTTTTATTTTTTATTTTTTTTCCATCTTAAAGAAGTCTTTCAAAGATTTCTTGTAATACTGGTTTGGTGGTGATGAACTCTTTTAGCTTTTTCTTGTCTGGGAAGCTCTGTATATACCCTTCGATTCTAAATAATACAATAGCTTTGCTGGGTAGAGTAATCTTGGTTGTACATTCTTGCTTTTCATCACTTTGAATATTTCTTGCCAATCCCTTCTGGCCTGTAAAGTTTCTGTTTGGAAATCAGCTGATAGTTTTATGGGAGCTCCCTTGTAGGTAACTAACTGCTTTTCTCTTGCTGCTTTTAAGATTCTCTCTTTGTCTTTAACCTTTGGCATTTTAATTGTGATGTGTCTTGGTGTAGGCCTTTAATTATAATGTGTCTTGGTGTGGGTTCATCTTCTTTGGGACTCTCTGCACTTTCTGGGCTTGCTTTTCTATTTCCTTCACCAGGTAAAGGAAGTTTCTCATCATTATTTCTTCAAATAGGTTTTCAATTTCTTTCTCTCTCTCTTCTCCTTCTGGTACCCCTATAATGCAAATGTTGGTACACTTGTTGTCCCAGAGGCCCCTTACACTCTCCTCATTTTTTTTGGATTCTTTTTTCTTTTTGCTGTTCTGATTGGGTGTTTTCTGCTACCTTATCTTCTAAATCGCTGATTGGATACTCTGCTTCATCTAATCTACTGTTGATTTCCTCTAACATATTCTTCATTTCCATTATATTATTCTTTATTTCTGACTGTTTTTTTTTTTTTAAGTTTTCTATCTCCATTTTTATGTTTCCCTACCTCTTTGTTAAAGTTCTCCCTGAGATCATGGAGCATCCTTATAATCAGTGTTTGGAACTCTGCATCTGATAGGTTGCTTATCTCCATTTCGCTTAGTTCTTTCCCTGGAGCTTTGTTCTGTTCTTTTATTTGGGACATGTTTCTTTGTCTCCCCATTTTGGCTGCCTCCCTGTGTTTGTTTCTATGTATTAGGTACATAGAATAATATAGTAGTGGCCTTATGTAGTAGGTGTGCTGTTGGTCTTAGTGCTGCCGTCTCCCTGGTCACCAGAGCCGTGCACTATAGGTGTATCTCTTGTGTGGCTTGTGTGTGCCCTTCTCTTATGGTTGAGCCTTGGTTGCCATTTCCACATCAGTGGGAGGGATTGATCCTGGGGCTCATTGGTTGTAAGTGCTGGCCATGACTACAGTGGAGACGTTGTGGTACAGGGACTGGCCCTACAGGAGCCAGAAAGCAATCTGCAGACAGCTGCTGCCGATGTGGTGTTTAGAAGTGCCTCCAGAGGCCAAGCCATGAACCAAGGCTGACTGCCGCTAGTGCCAGGCTTAGTGCTGCTCAGCCAGTGGTATGGGACACACTCAAGCCAGATGCTGCTTGTCTGGGTTCTGCAAACATTTGAGAGACCCTAGGAAAGTCTGCAGCATGAGCCAAAGCCAGTGGTTTGTAGGAAAAAGACACTGGAAGTAGCTTGGGTGTGCCTGAAAGTTGGGTGGGGCATGGCCTCAGAATCATCTAGGTGTGGCAAATGCTCAGCGTTAGCCAGCTTGGTGGAGACTCAGATATGGTGGCTACCTGTGTCTGCACACCAGGAAGAGGGCGGGCTCAACAAAGAAACAATGGTCTCCACCAGCTCTGCCATCTAGGAGAAAGCTTCCTCTCCAGTCCTCATCCTGAAGACAGAGATCTCAGTCCCCTCCCACCCCTTGTCTGTCCCTGCCGCCTTTCCACCTGCTGCCCCAGCCCTGGAGCTCCGAGCCAGTGATCCCATAAATGAGTAAGTCCATGCATGGTCCCTTGAAGAGGAGCACCTGGGACTCCAGCCCTCTGTCTCACTCAGCCACAATCTTCATTGGTTTTCACAACCAGAAATCATGGGGACTTCTCTCCTCAGCACCAGAACTCTGAGCTAGGGAAGGGCTGGGACTCCTGGCTCTTGTTGTGGGTAGAAACCTCTGCAGCTGAGATATCCCTCTCAATTTTTAATGGTCACACGTGGGCATGGGACCAACCCATTCTTTGTCTCTGCCTCTTACCAGTCTTGAGGTGGCTTCCTTTGTATGTCCTTGGTTTTAGGGCTTCAGTTCAGCAAGATTTCAGGTGATTCTCAATGATGGTTGTTTTGTAGTTTAGTTGTAATTTTGATGTGGTGAGAGGAGGTAAGCACAGCATTTACCTGCTCTGCCATTTTGACCGGATCCCTCTCACATTTTACTTTTTTAACTAAGGGGTCAATCTCTGCTATTAGTTAGCTCATTTAGTGTGATATTTGCTTTGTAATTATTGATGTGGTTAAATTAAATATTGAAGAAGTTTCTTTAACATTTCTTATAGTGTGGATTTGCTGGCAATAGGTCCCCTCCATTTTGTTTGTCTGAAAAAAAAGTCTTTATTTTTGACAGCAATTTTTCCTTGGTATACAAGTATAAATTGACAGTATTTCTTTTCTTTTAGCACTTTAAGGATATTGTTCCATTGCCTTTTAGTTTACATTGTTTCTGTTAGAAGGCTGTGACTATACATTTAGTTTTTCCCCATGATATGTAATGTTTCTATTTTCCCCCTCTGGTTATTTAATTTTTTTTTTTTTACCAGTTATTTTCAATAATTGGGCTTTTATTTGCCTTGGTGTGATTTTCTTTATGTTTATTCTGTGTGGGTTCATTTGAGATTCTTGAGTATGTGGGTTAGTACTTTTCATTAATTAAGAACATTGTTGGCCATGATTTCTTCAAATATTTGTTTGTACCTCCTCCCTTCTAGGACACTGATTACATATGTGAGCTGTTTAATATAGTCTCATGAGTTACCGAGGCTCTGATGTTTTAACTCTTGCTTCAGTTTAGACAGCTTTGATTGCTCTGTCTTCAAGTTTACTGATGTTATCTTCTGTATTATCCATTCCTCTGAATAGGTATGTGTTAAATTTGTCATTTCAGTTTCCTTTTAATTTCTAGAAGTTCCATTTGTTACTTTTTCATGTCTTTCATATTTGTTTATTCATTATGTATTTTTTGAATTCTTGAGTATATTTATAATAGGGATTTTATTTACTGATTTTTATCCTGATTATAGATCACATTTTCCTGCTTCTTTGTGTGTCTAGTAATTTCCGACTGAGTGCCAGACATTATGTGGTTAACTTGTGAAGATTTTGGATTTTGTTGCCTCCCTAAAAGAGAGAAAGTGAGGTAAGGTACTTGACAACGTTGTTTTAAGATTTATATGGTATATTGAGAATATTCTTTACCCTAGATCTAGTTTAGCTATACTCCTAAAAATGTGGCTTTTCTGTGTACTCTGCTAGTGCCTGTGTCTTCAATGAGATCACTCTACTCTGACAGTTTGGAACTTGACTCTCCAAGCTCTGTGTGAACTCTAGTAATTACTTAACATTTAGTTCCCTGGCAGTGATACGCTATATGACTTAAAATTATCAGATACAACCGTATACTGCTTCATGTTAGATTCCTTCCCTCCTCTGAATCCTTCTGAGCCTTTCTGTATTTAATTATGTTGTTTAACTAGAAATTTGATAATCTAACAATGAATTATTAAATAGTTAATAGTAAGCTCCAGGAACTGTCTCTCAGTAAAATAACAATCTTAATAGTTACCATAAATGAGGACCTGATTTGTTCCAGACACTGTGGGAAGAGTTTTATGTAGATTACTTCTCATTACCATAACCTGATAAAAAGAACCCCCCATAACACTGATGAGAAAAACAGAGGCTTAGGAAAGTTAAATAATTTGTCCAAGACCACAATGCTGTTGGTAATTGGCAAAGCTAGGATGCAAGTCTACCTTAGTGTAACTCCAAAGTCTATTAAATTTCCAGTATTCCAAGCAGCTATTAACATTAAGTGGTAATACTATTACTCAGCTTCTTCTAGATTTGTAAAAGGATTGATCAAAATTCTATCCGTTTTCAAGGTCAGTTAAATTAAGACATAATAATAAATATTTTATTTATTTTAAATTGCATAATAATTTCAGTTATCATAGAATGATGGTAACTTGGCATGTACACAACTCCTAGTGGTAGGATTGTTACTGTATAGGCTCTAAAATTCTATTTCATTTATTCATTCAGTGGGTCTGGTTTCATAGATTGGATGCTTTATGTTCCGTAATTAGTGAGTTTCCTCTCTGTGAACAAATTTACCTGAGAAGCTAAATTATAGTCAAAGGTGGTTTGCTTGTTAGCAGAAATCTATCCATATGTTGATCATCTCATTTGTGGAAGACAGTTTACCACATTAAATATATCATTTGCTGAAAAATAGAGAACTTACATAACCTGCCCTAGGTAACACAGCTAGCAAGTGGAAGAACTGGGATTTGAACCAAAGTGTAGATAATGTCCAAAGCTGAGATTCCTGACTATTGAGGTAAACTGCCTCTTTTAATGGGTAATCTTATATATGCTCCCTAGCCCATTGACTAGCATGTAACAATATCCATGTTTTTTAACTGAATAAGAACAATAGCATTTTATCAATCTTGCACATCTTATGTATTTTGGACTCTAATTGAATTCACAAAACAACAAAGAGTTAACAAGTACTTAATAAATGTATATTAAATGAATATATTGACACATACTAGCTATTTGGGGGAGGCAAATTGATGGAAATCATGGGTTATCTCAGAAAACACATTTTCATGTAGGTACCAAATTATGCTATAATATCATGGGATCATGGATACCCAAACTCTGCCAGTGGAATTTATATGAGAACCTTTGCCCTCAAATGGCGGTGGAAGGCAGTTCTACTGTTTATCTCTTTATGAATATTGCTACTCTCTGAACTATACAGCCTTCATTTCCTCTGGTTGAATCCTGATTAATAAAGTACAAGAAAATATGTGAATTTTTCATCTATTTATTTCCATGAATATGACTGAGGCACTGACATGCAAATCCGTATTTTCCAAATAGAACTCCTAAGGTCCCTCTACTCCCAGCCTGTTCTTCTTATCTCAGGAAGGCGCAACTGCTTCTTTAATTGCTTAGGTCAAAAAATCTAAAGTCATCTTTGACCCCACTCTTTCACTTGCATCCCACATCTGATCAATTGGCAAATCTTACTGCCTCTATCTTAAAAATATATTCTCTTCTCACCAGCTCCACTTCTGTCTTCCTGGTCTGAACCAGTGTCATCTCCCACTGAATTATTATAATAGCCTCCTAACTGTTCTCTACATGACCTTTACTCCTACTCCGCCTCCCCTAACTCACCCTCTTGGCCTCCTTGCTGTCCTTTAACCACTCCAAGCACAGTCCTACCTTAGGCTTTGCACATGCTTTTTTGCCAGACAGGATCTTCCTCCAAAGTGGGCATGGCTAGCTTTGTCTCTGCTAGAAAAGGCCTTCCCTAAATACCTCACCTAACACAGTCCTGCCCCAACTGCACTCCATTTTCTATTCCTTTGCTTGCTTTCTTTATCATGTTACTAATCACCACCTGACCTCTTCTGTTTACTGAGTTGTTTGTCTTTCCTACCCCATTAGAATGTATAGTTTAGGGCAGGATCTTAGTTTTGTTTACTATTGATTTCCCAGTGCTTAGAAGAGAGCCTAGCACTTAATATATATTTGTTGAATAAATGATTATGCATGGCATTGAACTATACATTAGAGATACAGTAATGAACAACACACAGTCTCTGCCCTGATGGAGTTTACAGTTCTTACATGGGGAGACATTAAACAACTAAATAATTAATTATGTGGCATTTAATTATTATGGTTATAAATCCTATGGAGACATCATCATGCTGGCTGAAGGTGTTGGTGTGTTGGAAGACAGATGATCAAATATTTAATAATTTAGGGCCAAGAGCCAAAATATCTCAAATCACATAATTTTTGAAATGAAAATACGAAAGAGTCAATGTCATGCAAATGAGCATCTTTAGTTAGAGGCAGTTTAAACAGGATTATAAAGATTTAGAGGGAGCTGACAAAGCAAGACTGGGAGCCAGACTAAAAGTAGCCTACTAAATAGATAATCCAGTGTGGCTATGTTCTTTCCATTAGTCAAGGTTACTGCAGGTCCCCGGAAAAGAAATCCATTCAGATAGACAGGATTAAGCTCTTCACTGTTGGGAGGGGAGAACAAACCAAACCAAAACAAAACACACTTTTACTCTTTTAAACTTGGATAAATCATAAAATACCCTAGTATGTATGTTTTATATATGAAAACAACATTCCTACTTACCTTTAATTTTAGCAAAGAGCTAATTTTCCCCCAGGAGTCTCCTAGTTGTTTCTTTCCTCCCCAAATCGTAGAGCTCCTGTATGTGCTTCCTCAGCTCTTGAGTACACTGTATTGAAAGCATCTCTTCTCTAACCTGTTTCCTCCTCTGTACAGTCTCTAGGGAAAGAGCTAAACCTGTGATCCCAACCTGAGAACAGTGCGCAGCATAGTGTGGTGCTCAGAAGTTATATGTTGAATGGACGAACAAACACTTGAACAAATTCCATGTCCTTGCGATGAAGGATTATTACTTCACAGTATTACGCATGCCGCACACATAAAACACAGATTTTCATTTAAAAAATGGAAATGACTTACCAATTATGTCATTTGGTCATACTTTACTAGAATTATATAATAAATTATTTAGAAACAGGTTTGTGTAAATATGGTTCTGTAACTTTACATAAGCTGGTTATTTAATAGCCACCTGTACCTGGTTAGCGAAAAGTCTCATTGCAACATACTGAGTACAGGGGAGCCTAAGCAATATTCTGCAAAGCTCTGAATTAGGTACTGTCCAGAGCTTAGACAAAAGGAAAAGGAAAAGAGAGTACATTTATTAAGTGTCCTCTCATATACCAACAGTGTGTGATATGCTATAATCTTGCTCCATTTATCCTCAAAAAAATAACGAGGTAGGTATTCTATTTCCATTTTACTGGTAAGGAAATTGAAGCTCAGAAAGGTTAAGTCCTTTTCTCAAGACTACACGACTAATAAGTATCATCTCAAGAATCCAGAATACTTAGTTCACCCTTAATTATAATTTTGGCATGGGAAAGGTGCATGGAGAAATTGTGAGAGCTGGTAAAGGAAAGTGCATTTGAAACAAAACAAATGAGTCATTCCAAAGAGGTAAAGAATTGTGTGTGTGTGTATGAGAGAGAGAAAGACAGAGAGAGAGAGAGAGAGCTATTCACAGAGGAAGAGCTGTTTCATAATGACAAATTCTAAGTTTCATGATGTCAACCAGGAGTTAAATTGACAAGCGGAAGAAAGGTTTATTAGAATCATTGCTCTGATGATTTTATTTCATTCATTAGATCATATAAGAAAGTTTCAGATAACAAGTAAACTATGAGAAAATGTACATTTCATTTCATTAAGAGTGAGAACATTCATTTTGAAATATTATAGGCCAGAGGAAAAATGTTCAATGATAGGGAAAGCAATAAATAACTTATGGAATAATGGAATATGATAGAGTGTTATTCATTCTTAAAAAGGATGCTTCAAATAGATATTCAGTAATATAAAAATGCTAATAACATAATATTAAATAAAATAAAAATAGTTTTATTAAAATACCTATATGAGTGTAAACCAAAATGTCAATATCAACTATCCCAGAATTTTAAGAATGTTTGTGGTATTTTCTTCCTTTCCGTATTATCCAAATTTTATGAAGCATATTTTATATTAGAAATATATTATTATTTTTAAAATTCTATAACTCAAAAGTCAATTTCCCCAAAGTACTCAGTACTCTGCTAATTCTCTTTGCTAGGCTTCCTGGGGTAGATCCTCTTCTAATCACCTTTTAGCCCCACTGGGAGCTAAAGCCATTTAACAGGCAATAAATGTTACTGGGTTGTTCAATGGCTAATTATTCAGCAGGACAAATACTGCAAGTACTGGAGAAAGAATGGTATATTTTTGGAGCTGATAGATTGAAATGAAGGCAGTTTTGCTAAATGGAAATAGTATTATTTCATGACATCTGATTTTCAGTCATGAGCAAAGTTTTGTGGTTATGTAAACTGTCAAATGTTGCATTAAAAATTCTTGGGAAATTTACTTTTAGGTCATTAGAATAACATTTAGAAACTAACTGGCCCATCAGTGTTTTTTGCACATCAATAGTCTGAATTATTCTTTTAGGTAAGCTCAGACTCATCGTTTGTATTTCTTGACCAGATGTGTTTCCAAAATGCAATTCTTCCACAAAGTACACAATAATCAGATCAATGAATACAAAAGTGCACCCTACTTATATTTTAATAGTTTTTAGTGTGGTGACACTGTATTTAAAAATGTAATTACACTTTGTAAAAACCTAGAAAATTCTTTCAAGATTGTAACCATGGGTGAATTGATAGTATAACTTTAATAAAACTCATCAGGCAATATTACCTTTGGTTAATTTTACTTTCAAATTTGTTAAGAGGTGTTGTTCTGTGCAACCACCTATTATCTCTAACTCCCATACATATTAATAAGCTTGGGGTCTAACAAAGGATAATGGTGATTTGGTTGCTGTTATTTTCATCCATACATAAATCCGCAAATCTAATACTGACTCGTGAAAATCCTCCCTTGTCAATACCACAGAACTGTGTTTTTCCCTGGGAATAATTAAGAAAACCAACCATTTGCGCATATTTAAAGAAAGGAAAAAATCAATATATTTATGATTTTTAAAAATTAGGACCTGGATTTTGACAATGTCAAGAATTACACTATATCCCTGTTTGTTTTGGATACACCACTGACTTCCATTTCCAGAAGACACAGACATATTGCTTAAGCAACCGAAGGTAAGAACCCTGTGGTAATTACAGTTGTATTTTTACATATGCTTACACCTCTGTTTTGATTTATTAAAGCATAAACCTTTGTTTTGTTTTCCATTTTACATGCTTTCTAGTTACAGCTGATGTTTGTTTGTATTTTTATGAACTTCTTTGTATTTTGACAGATAAGTGAATATTCTGCTAAAATACAATTTTAGTTAAAAATCACAATAAATAATGGCCTGGCAATATCATTCTGCTAATCTGAATGTAGCAACATAGTAAATACTACCTGCTTTTTGCAAATTTCAAATGAATTTTTATAAGTCAAAAACAATAACTTTGGCAGATGTATCTTTCCCTAAAGGAAGTATCAGATACTAGGTTTTCTTCCTCTTTAAAATATTTGAAGATAGAAGACCATCTAAGCCATATAAATCTTAATAAAAAATTAACTCCTAAAAATATAAGCTCTAACTCATTGAGAACTTCTTAATAATGCTTTATAAGCATTATTATAACCTGACACCCCCTTTTAGAAATGAATTAAGTGGTCCAAGGAGGTTAAGTAGTTCCCTCATGGCAACATATAACCATTATGTGACAGAGTCAGAATTTAAATCACCTTTCCTTCTTTTAATTCTCCATGATAGACATGTATGTATTTTAATTAGATTTTGAAAAACTGTTATAATTACTGACATGTTTTGTTTTTATAAATTTAAAAACTACTCTGTCATTTTTGTTGTGTCAAGATTAAAGGATTTTCAGTATCTGTGATTTCATTCTACATTAGAAAGTTAGACATCATTAAACCAAGGTTTTAAAATGTTCCTCTTAAATTGACTTTTTACATTTTGACCTTTTTTGTTTACATACCCCTTAATCAATTTGTTCTACTGCATTTATTCTTTCCCCTAGCATTCTTTCCATAAGTATCACTCAATCATGTCATTGTTAGATCAGGCAGGCAGACAAAAGATGATGCGGGTGGTGAAGCATCAGGGTGTAAATAAAAATCCTAACAGTTATTGATTGTACTTTATATCCCATACAGAATACACCAGCTTTCCTCTACTCTTGGAATATTTATAATGTTTATTACAAAAGTAATCTCAATAAGGCAAAAAAGTATACAGGCTGCATTCTCTGGCCACAATCAAATAAAGTTAGAAATTAATAAGTAAAGTTTAAATTAAAGAATTTACCCCTTAGAAATATATATATATATATATATATATATATATATATATATATATATATATACACACACACGTATATATGTACATATATACACACACACACGAAGGGAGAGAAAAACGTCAAATAACTCTTTAATTGACGATAACAGCAAAACAGCTGTTGCGGATCTTTCTGTTTTTCATGGAGGTAAATTTTTAAGCTGTGAAGTTAACATGTAGTAAAACCCAAAAAGTCTGGATAAAATAGATAATTTTCTACAGATAAAATGTCTAAATTTAAATTAAGAAATAAAAATTAAATTGATTAAAAAAGAATGAAATCACAGATATTGAAAATGGTCCAAGAACTACATCCAGAAAAAGCCATGTACCTTAAATATTTCCTTATTAATTTATTCAACACATATATATTTAGTATCTACTAGAGGCATTGTCTTAGGCAAAACTTTGCTTTGTTCCTACTCTGTCTCATGAATAGATCAAAGGAAGAAATCCACATAAAGCCAGAGCCTTTCACCTCTGATAAGAGTATGTGAAAATTGGCCTGCTATAGTGTAAGTTTTGGCTATGGCACTAACCAAAGTTTCCACAGCTGGTACTTTCTTACATCTCCTCAAAGCAGAAATATATTGTAGCTTCCCATCAGCTGATAACCATTGTACCAATATTTTTCTAACATAGGTGCTCTCTAGTGTGGGAAAAGTGTTTATAATTACACTTAATGGTTCTCAAATGTACAAATCTTCCTAAGTATAAATCAACTTAGCTTTAACGATTCATATAGTTTTAATTGATAAAAAAGTAACGGATAAAATTCAACATATATTTTTGATGAAGTAAGAAGTTAGTAATAAAACTTCCTTAATACAATAAAGAAAATTTATCTGAAATCAATGGACAAAAATAGGAGAAATTCTAGCAACTGAAACATGACAAGGAGTGCTGATAGAATATCTATTAAACATTGTTCTATAACAACTATCAATACAATAAGACAAAAAAAAGAAATAAGATATATGTTTTGAAGAAATAAAATTATTATTACCTATGGATAATACAATTGTCTACCCAGAAAACCCAAATAGATTGATTTAAAACTATTAAAACTAGTAAGTTCAATAAGATGATAGGCTACAAAATAAATACATAAATTAATAGCTCTCCTATAAACCAGTAAATAACTAGTTAAGCAATATAATAAAACAGATCTTATTTATAAATAAAAAAACTTAAATACGTAGAATACATTTAATAAGAAATATGCATAGCTTATTTAACGAAAATTATTAAGACTTACAAAGTAGATTTTTAAAAGCCATCAATAAATGAGGATACATTCCTTGTCATGTGATTAAAATTTTTTTAATATTTTAAGCATATGTGATAAACTTAGTAAAAATCTCTTTCAAAACACATTGTTTTGGGGGCGACCGGTTAGCTCAGTTGGTTAGTGCGCGATGCTCTTAACAACAGGTTGTCGACTTGATCCCCACATGGGCCACTGTGAGCTGCGCCCTCCACAACTAGATTGAAACAACTACCGTATGTGACTTGAAGCTGATGGGTCCTGGAAAAACACACTTAAATAAATAGTAGTTTAAAAAAACAAAAACAAAACACATTGTTTTCTTGGGAACTTGATAAATTGCTCTAACAGCAACTGGGAATAATAAATGTCCACATTTTACTGTGATAGGAATAGTTATTTAAATGCAGTCATTAAAATGATGGCATGTTGGACATTTATTTTTTGACAGTAGTGTTTGTGGAATAAAATAAATAACAAAAGTAAAACAAAAAAATTTTTTTGGTTGTTTATTATGAGCTAGAGACTGCGTAAGTTGCCAGAGACATAAAAATCAGAGCCTATTGGTACCTGCTGTCAAATCTGGTGGGAAAGACACTGATATAAATGGATCGTAATATGATTAGATTATTTACTAATATAATAAATAAAATTATGGGTCATTGTGTTGATGATAAGTGCTTCATACTGTGTGACTGCTGAGGGGGAACTACAAATACCCAGGCATCCCAATTTTAGCCATCAGAAATATTTACTCTTTTCTTCATTCTTTACCTTTTTCACATGCTGGTTCCTCTGCTGAAAATACTTATTTCCTCTATTGCCTGGAAAACTCCTACTCATCCTTCAAAATCCAGTTACATATTCCCTGCTTTGGAAAGCTTTATGTGAGTCTCCCACCTCTACCCAGTGGAAAAAAATTGTCACACAAAGTTGTCATGTTGGATTTTTATTACCTACAGGGTCCTCTTATTAACTTCTCTAGGCCTCAAAGCCTGTCTTAATCAACATTTCTTCTTTCTCTCCTTCATGAGCAAGCAAATGGTGCTGTTATTTACATAGCACTTGCTCAACAAATGTTGAGAAGAAAAACATTAATTAAAACAGATTAGATTATGTTATCTGCACATTGTTTGCAAGTAAAAATATCATCCCTTTAATGTGTTCCTTTTGGAATAAGGTATAGATTTGTAAGAAAAGCAGGAAAAAAATTATCCTAAATCACAAATGCTCATTGTGACTGAAAATCTGTGTAATTAGAATCTAAGGCACCTCAAGTGCCGGGTTCTAAATATTTATTTGCCTCTTTATGTATTTACTCACCTTTATTATTCCCATCAAAAGTTTGTATTTGCTTTGTCCCAGGGGATATATAGAGAAAAAGAAAGTTATCTGTCTTTTCGAAGGTTAGAGAACACTTGGAAAGTGGTACATTCTCATGCAAACATAGATGTATGTGCAAGGAAGTAAATGCTTATGGCCAAAGGAATGATTTAAAAATACAGTCTATACGTATAATGGATGGTAAAATCACAATAGATTTATGGAAGATGGACTCCTAAGTTAGACTTTCTAGAAACACCTCTCTTCAATAGATATTTCCTGAGAAATTCCATTGTGAAACAGACAGGATGAGGTTCTCTAACATAAAAGACAAGGAAACTTTTACTTAATTAGAATTTAATAAATTTTATGGTCAATTATTAGAATTCTGAATACTTTCTGAATCAATGGAGAAAGTGGGAAGGATAACAACATAATAAGGCCTCCAGCCATCATGGAAAGTCTGTTCTTACCCTTGATTAGTATAACATCTTGATTTTAAACAAAACTTTCTTTCATGATGTAGGGTCTTGCAAGGCTCCAGGGTAATAATATATATGACTTTATAGCTATAATTAATTCTTGACATTTTGTTTGAAAAATATTCCTAGTTCTGGTCACTGGAAATGTAGTAGTGAATAAAAGAAGTATTTTGTTCTCATGACGCTTAAATTTTCTGGCATTTAAACCACTCTGTTATTTCACCATGTTTTCTTGTAAAACATTTTGGGTTAAAAAAAAAAAAAGAGTATTGGATTTTGTTAATTGGCTATTGATTAATCGAGATTTTATTTTATGATGGCTGCTTTGTAAATTTTCCTTGGATTGTGAAGGTAACGATAACGATTATGATAATGACCTCCTTGGTGAAATTGGTTCTGCCTGAGAAAGTATTGTGTTTTCTTCATAAGTTGATAATAATTGACTTAACCAGCCAGACAGGTCCTTGTGTTTGCTGCAGGCATACATAGCCACAGTGTTGTGTCAGCTCTGTTTTCGTTTTCACGGCAATTACAGCTTGCTTACGATTCTATAAAGATAGTTATTAAATAGTTGCCTTGACAAATTTGACTCCTCAAAGTTATACTTCAAGGGGGGTAGGATTAAAGAAAGATTATTTTCATCATTTTAGCCCTCTTTGTCTCCATAAGAAAGTTGATGGTTCTCTCTCTCTCTCTCTCTCTCTCTCTCTCTCTCTCTCTCTCTCTCTGTGCTTGGGGATTATATAATAATATCAACATCTTGCATTTGTATAACTCTTCCCAGCCTTTAGTAGTTCTTTATATTTTTCATTCGGTTCCCATAGAGAGTCATTAAAATAGGCAGGGCAGGTATTATCCTCTCTGCTTTACAAAGAGGAAATTGAAGCTCAGAAAGATCTCTACCAAGGTCTCACTGGCAATTTGTGAAGAGCTGGGATGGAACCCAAGTTGTTGCCAAGTCGAAAATGGCTGTTGTCAGGCACTGGCTGCCTCTGTGTTGCAGAGCTGGCAAAGCCTGTTCTAGGTGGTTACAAACTCTGGGAGCATTGTTAAAATTCAGAAACAATCTAAGCTCTGCAATTGATTACTGAGATTGGGCAAGGATTGGAAACATTATTTTAAAGCAAAAGTTCTGACACAAATTATTTTTGCTACTCAACAAAATCCCTTGTTTTCTCATTAAAAAATAAATCAGGAGAAAATACGGAATACAAAGAAGAAAGCAAAAATACTTACGCCACCATTGAAAACTTAGCATATTAACATTAAAATGCTTATCTTTTTTATGCACATATATATACTTTTACAGAAAATGAGATAATGTATAAATATTGCTTAACAATCTGCTTTTCCTGCTTAATACCATATTGTGAACATTTCTATAAGTTGTTATTAATGTTCTTTTAAGAAAAATATCAAAATCTATTCTTTTATTATAAACTTAATATGTGCTCATTGTATAAGATCCAAAAAAATAAAAATAAAAAAGTACAGGAATCTACTCTCCAGAGGTAACTATTGATTATAGTTTAGTGTATATTGTCTGTACTTTTTAATGAGGTGATTGCATCAGCAGATTAGAATACCTTCTTTATCAAAGCTTTGTACTAGAGCATCACATATTTTAAAAAGGTACACATTTTGCTTATTAGTGTCAAGATAACAAATAATGTACAAATAACAAATACATCATTTATAACAATCTTTTGGGACATTCACACAGAATTCCCCTCCAGAAAATACCAACATATAGAAATGCTTATGCATGTTGAATCACTTTTGACCATTTCAAATAATTAAATAGTATGGGTAGTCTAAGCTGCATAATATGTATTATCCTTGTTTAAAGATGATGCTTTAAAGTCTGAGTACTCTGCCAGCCTTACAAACTGAATCCCTCCATCCAGTCTTCAGTTTTATCCAGAAGTTCACTGGGGATGAATAAACCAGCTGAAAGAATTAGTCAAAGACAAGAGGTAAAAGGCATCTGACAAATCCTAGTGACAATTAGAATGAAAATGAGGGAATACAAGCAAGACCAATTGCAAAGTAGAATATGTAAGACTTTACAGAATGACTGGGTGGGAAGGAAAGAGTCAAAGATAACTAACTCCATGTTCTAAGCGAATTTAAGTAAATGAAAGTACAGTGATTCTGCAAACAGATTGTTAAATGAGGAAGAAGAGTTGGTTTGATAGGGAAGGAAGCGCAAGTCCATTTCCAGACACACTGGACACAGGGCTCTGACGTAGATACTAGGGAAATTAAATGAAAGGAGCTTGGTCAATAGGAGGTATGCAAAATGTTTGGAATGAATTAATGGATGAAATGTAGTCTAGGAGTCAAGGATGATGGCCACGGCTGGATACGTGGAATTGGGAGATATCTGCATAGAAGTGAAGATTGAATTTCATGGAAGAAAATAGGTGAAAGTGGGAGCCCCACTGTTCCTCAGCAGTGCAGGATGCTGAATGTGAGACTGTACATATTACTAATTTCTGTATCATAGGTGGTACTACTACTACTACAGATGGATGGACACAGCGGAAGGACAATTGCTGGAGCTGACAGAGCTCTGGTTCTCAGGTTCAGAATGTAGTATTATTGATGAAAAAGTGAAATTCTCATCCATACCACCTTTCTAGAGGCCACAGGATCTTCAGATTCGAGTGTCCTTACAATGCTGACTCACTGCACCAGGATCTATCTTATGGGTTGGGAGAATGTGATAAACAGAAGAGATGGGGAAGGAGACTTTAATAGAGAGTTTGGAGTATTAGCAAAGCAAAGATGAGTGGGTTTCCTTCCTCATCATTTTTACTCCTGCTCCCTCTGGCCTTCATTTATTCATTTACTCATTCATGCTTTCCACAAGCGTCACTGGGTATTTGCTAGGTTCTCAGCACAGTTCTAAATACTAAGGATATATGTATGAAACACAAAACTGTTCCTTCCTTAAAGGAGCACAGTCTAGTGAAATTATAGAAAAATCGTTTCTGCTATTTTTCCTAAGGACAGTAGTGGATTTAGAATTTCTACAGAGTAGGGGCTTAGGAGCAGCCAACTGGTGAGAAGTGGGGGCTAGGAATTTATTTTAAAGCTACATTTATTTACCAAATCTACTGTTTTCTAAAAAGTGTATTATTTGGGGGTGGCTTAGGAGCCTAAATGATATTAGAAGTTAGAACTCCCAAGGCCTGCCCTTTGCTTAATCAATGTTTTAAGACTTGCTTTCTGAATTTCTGTTACTGCCTTGAAATAAGTAAATGGCTGAATCCAAAAGACACACTTTCACGGAAAAGCCCACACTGATAGGAATGAAGCAGGGCCAAACAAGTATCACCTGGGGCAGTTGGTGACTGAGTTCCTATATTATGTCTTTTCTGAGCTGCACAGAAAGCCTTGGGCTTTGCCCCCTGTTTTTGCATACCAGCTCTACAGTAAAAGTCATAAGACCTTGAGCAAACATTTGACCTCGCTGACCTTCATATCCTCCCATGTAAGATGGAGACCATAAAGCCATGCCTCAGATTCTTAGGTAGGTGAAATGGGCTAACCTAATGTAATGCCTGAGCTGTAGCAGGCATTCCATAAACATTTCTTTCCTTTCTCTCTTGGTTCCTACTATGATCTGAAAGCACAGAGACTGCAGGAAGCTGACTGATGCACAGCATGGCTCACCCATATCCGTTCTTTCTCAATTGCCCAGGTGTGTGAAGGAGTCATTAAAACTTCCCAGAGGCATTCGCACCAAAACAAGCAGAAATGTTTCACTTAAAGTCTGAAGAACTGTTTAGAAGTTGGACAGATTCAGATGATGCACAGACTAGAAGCACCCGATCCACTTAGAAAGAGGCTGACATTTTCCTACCTCCCAGCTGCCACTTCTAAATCCTTTACTATACACTTGACTTTTTCCACTGAAGCTCGTCTCTTTCATCTCTGTCTTGGGCATCTACTGACCTCCCTGTTGTTACTCCACATTCATCAAATAATTTGGCACCTACTGTACTGATGTCACTTTCCTACTGTGTCCCATTGTCATTCTGGGCAACCTCCACAGCTATGAAATATGATACTGCCATGCAGGGTGGCCTGTGGGGTCTCTGGTCCCACTCCCCGCATAAGAACACAGGACATGGTGAGGCCAAAAAGGAACACCCAAGGAGCCATAGGTAGGGGAGTCATACCGCTATAGTCTCGCTGGCGGCTGGGTTGGAGAAACAGGAAACAGAGCCACACGATCCGCAACCCTCACTCCGCTGCTTGCTGGCTCAGCCACCATCTTCTTGCCTCCATTTTTCTGCTAACATAGCCACAGCTGACGGCCATCTACTACCTGAGCCAGCACCTTCCCATGTGAGGCCGAGAGCCTGGAAACTGCTCTCTGGGACTCTGTCCCCACAGGTACCTTTGAGAATCTGTGTCTCTAGCTTCACAGGTCCTTGTCTTCCTCAACTCTGGTGACTTTTCTTCCTCGTACCACTGTGGTACCCTGAATCCTTGACTTAGAACTGCTTCCCTTCCACCATGGTAGCCGTCAGTACGGCATCTCTTTTTCTGACAGCAGCCTTCTCTGCTTCCAGCTCTTACTCTCTTTCCCACTGGTGTTCTTCAACCTTATTGACATATTTGTCCCCTTGACCTTCAATTACCTAATATATCCTCTCTTCCCAGCATCCTCTTCTCCCTTCAGCCTAAGACATATGATTGTCTTTGATAGTCTTTCACAACCTTCTTACCTCTTCTGCTCCTTTGTCTCTCTACCCCAGCTAATGGCCCTATGTGGGGACAGAGCCAGGAGAGCAGTTTCCAGGCTCTCGGCCTCATGTGGAAAGGTGCTGGCTTGGTAATTAGATGGCCATCAGCTGTAATAAAATGGCTATCCGCTGTGGCTGGGTGGCCATCAGCTGTAACCAGTGAGCCATTAGCCACTAATATAACTGCCGTGTCTAGCCCGGTGGTTGGTTGGTTGGCTGAGAAGCAGACAGCAGATTGTGGATCATGTGGCTCCTGCTTCCTGTATCTCCAACCCAGTCGCCAGAGAGACTATATAGTGGTATGAACCCGCTATTCATGGCTCCGTGGGTGTTCCTTTTTGGCTTCACCATATCCCGCGTTCTTGTGTGGGAAGTAGGAGCTGAGACCCTGCATGACACCCTAATATTGGATTATTTCAAGTATCTGCTCATTTTGGCTCTTTCCTTCATGAATTACTGCACATGGTGAGAGAAAATCACAGCACTCTTGCATCAGTTGGGGCCCCAGTGATCCCTTGTAATCCTTCCAGCTTCTTCCAGTTGCCTGCATACCTCTTTCACAATCCCTAGATTCTCACCCAGTTGGAAAATTGGGAGTGTCCCCACTTAGAATTCTCCAATGACTCCTCATCCTGTTAGGACAACGGAGCATTCAATACACCCATGAATTAACCCCTGCCTTCCTCTCCATCTCTTTTCTTGTCATTTACTCACCTATTCTCCACGAGTTGATCTGCTGTGGTTACCTGGAGGCACGATGCTCTCTCATATGTTCTGTTGCTTTTATGTTTTGTTTTGTTTTTGTACTTGTTACTGCTTCCACCTGGAATCCTGTTTCACATTGTAATATGCTTGGCAGGTGTCTGCTCTTTGTCCAAGATCGCTCTAGCCCTGCCTTTTCAGGAAGCTTTGTCTCAAGTCCCCTGCAGAGAATTAGGTGCATCTCCTCTTGGCTCCCACAGCAACCCCTGGCCCTGACCTACTTCTACATACTTGATATCAGCTGTTTGACCCCCTGGATACCTTTCCACCCTGTATTAATTTCTTAGGACTGCTGTAACAAACTAATCCAAACTTCGTGGCTTATAACAACAGACATTTATTGTCTCAGTTATAGAAGCCAGAGTGCCAAATTAAGGTTTGGTAGGGCCATACTCCCTCTGAAGGCGTGAGGGCAGAATCTGTCCCATGCTGTTTCCTAGCTTCTGGTAGCGCCAAGCATTCCTTGGCTTGTAGACGCATCACTCCAATCTTTCATCTCCATAGTGTTCTCTCTGCGTATCTCTACATAGTCTCTCTTCTCTGTGTATGTCTCTCTGTGTCCAAATTTCCACCTTTTATAGGGATATCAATCATACTGGATTAGGGTGCACCCTAAAGACCTCACTGGAACTCAATTACATCTAGAAAGACTCAATTTCCAAATTAGGTCATATTCTAAGGTACTGGGGGGTAGGACTTCAAGATATCATTTTTGGGGGACACAATTCAATCCATAACACACCCCTTTTCTATTCTGTATTCTGGAGGAGAGAACTGCCCTTTATGGAAGCATCCACACGCTCTCTGAGGTCATTCAGTGCAGAACCTCAGAAGGAGATTGGGGGACATTAGGGAGCCATGAGGTCAAGATATTGAGTGCCCTGGTGGTGTTCTTCCTGTGAGCTTGCCTTGTGCTGGCTGTGTCTGTCGGTGATAAGTCACTGCCTCATGGGCAGTTTCTCTGCATAACTCCCTGTCCTGCAAGGGAGTGACCCACCATTCTCTCTTCTTGTGTTTGGAGCCTAGGGGTGGTAACTGATTGGCCGCTTCTAGTCTCAGGTTACTACACTATCCTTTCCACTAGCGCCTTTGTAAATAGTCCATTTGGAAATACATCTCTTATGGAATTACTCCATTTTGAGTGTGCCTTTGCTTTCTATGGGAACATCTAAGATAACCTTCAAAATTGTTACTTATCTATTAAATATCTTATCTGTTTTATTAACTATAATATGCATTTCTTGAAGACATGTAATAAATAAATATATATATGTATAATTTTTAAAAAAAAAATTTTTATTGGGGAACAGTGTGTTTTTCCAGGACCCATCCACTCCAAGTCAAGTCATTGTTTTCAGTCTAGTTGTGGAGGGCGCAACTCACTGGCCCATGTGGGACTCAAACCTGCGACCTTGGTGTTATGGGCTCTGCGCTCTAACCAACTGAGCCAACCGGCTGCCCACATATTATATATTTTGTTAATCTCTGTATTCATAGTACTTAGCACATTTCCTGCTGCTATTAGGTATTGAATACATATTTTTGGTGGGAGGTAAGGGAGACTGGAAGGAAGGATGAAAAGATCAAAAGACTATAATCACCAAGCAGTTTTTTTGGTCTTAATTTAGTTTTCTGACAGCCTCAGACTCTTCTCCCAGATTCTAAGTCAGCTCAGTAGCCAATGTCTATATACCTGCACACCTCTTCACTATATGCTGAGGGTGCTGACTGGTAACTAAGACTTGACTCACTCCTCCAACAATTCTTTTTATCAGTGAATGGACCAGTAAAGCAGGGGATATCTCTTGAGGGTAGGGTTGGAAGTAGGGTTTTAGACTAATGGAGAGGCGCTAGGAACAGCTTCTGTGGATGTAGGAAAAGGATTGATGAGCAACGTTAAAGGACGATCTGAGATTCGATAACAAGAATTTATAATGCAACTAACTCAATATATCCTGCACTCTGATACCACATTAATTTTCGCAAAGTACATTGGGATAATGTCATTCTCATATCTTAAAATCTTCAGTGACTATTTCCTGCAGAATGAAGAATGAGTACCTATTTTGACAAAATCCTCTTACTTTTCCATGCCTATTTCTCACTACTTTTCTGTGTTCTCCAGTTAAACCAGATGAATCTCTATTCTCCTGATAGGCTTCCTCTTTCACCTCCGTGACTGTTATCATGAATTCCCTTTTACCCAGGAAGAAACGTCTTTTCTCTAGCCCATTCCCACTTGTAAAATCCTACTCACACATGTCTCTCATTTTCCGCTTACTCTTAGATCTTTGCCCACTCTTTCCTGCAACCTATTTTCCCCAGGCTCCACGGCCTCCTGGTTTTGTTTTAGGGTCAGCCACTGAGAGTTACCAGTGGAAGATGGAGTATGGGAGAAGGGGACGAAAGGTGAATTCAGGGCATTTCTCTCACTCATGCTTTGCTTCTGGCATCATCTCCCATAGTGTTTCCATCTTCCATGGACAGTCTCTCCCTCTCTGATCCCGTTCCTGCTGGGCAGCCCTGGATTGAGGTTCCAATAAGCTTTCTCTTCCCTCTCTATCTCCTGCTCTAGGGGTGGTAGCTGTGCCCTGTTCTTGCTCATCTCTAAGTTTTCTCACTTTCTCTGTTTAGGTTTTCCAACACCTTTGTTATTAATTCTCTGTATTAAATTCTCACTATTGAGCCATCTGATTTGGCCATTTTTCTGATAGGACCCTGATTATAAGCCATGATTCTGTACAGTGCCATCTTTCTCATGAACCTCTTTCTTTATTTAGCTGAAAAGGATTCTTTTCTTTTTTGAAACTCCCCTTGAATTGAAAAAATATCTGTTATTCCTGCTATCATATTTTTTTCATAATACCATATAACACCATTAAAATATCCACTGATTTTGAAACCAAAAAAAGATAATCTCAGAAATTGGAGAAGAGGTGACTGACAATTACAAATACTTATTTTAGTCCCTTCGATGGGTCCCAAATCATTCATTCCGTATGGTGTTCTTGTCTTATTCCCTGCTACGAGATATAAGCTCTATATGGCTGTAATCCTCTTTGGGCTTCTTCCTAACATTTGGCAGAGAACTTTGTAAATGGTACATGCTCTTTATCTATTGAATTGGATTAATCGTTTGGTATGTATATTTTGCATTTCCATTTTATTTTCTAATTATGCACTGCTAGCATACGGAAATAATATTAATTTTTTACATTGATTCTTTTTATCTTGTGACCTTACTAAGTTCACTTAACATTTGTTCATTTTTTATATATATATATATATATATATATATATATATATATATAAATATATATACATATATTTATATATATATATATAAAATCTTTGTTTGCAAATGACAACCCTATGTAAACACCCCTGAAATATACTTCAGGGGTGTTTACATAGGGTTGTCATTTGCAAATATACTTCAGGGGTGTTTACATAGGGTTGTCATTTGCAAATAGTTTTGTTGCTTCTTTTCAATATGGATGACTTTTATTTCTTTTTCTTGGCTTACAGCGCAATGTTGAACACCTCTAGAATATTCTTGCCTTATTCTTGACTTTAGGGAGAGCATGTTTAGCCTTTCATCATTAACTATGATGTTAGCTGTAGGTTCTTTTGTACATGCTCTTTATCAGGTTGAGAGATTTCTTTCCTACTCCTAGTTTGCAAGAGTTTTTACTATGAATACATGTTGAATTATGTCAAATGCTTTTTCTGCATCTATTGAAATGATCATATAATTTATCTCATTTTTTTATTAATATAGTGAATTTCATTGATTATGTTACAAATTTAAACCTATATTTCTCATCTTAAGTTATGAAATTGACTTTTTGTTATAATAATCATTCGGGAGTTTTGTCTTCAAGAGTTTTTCCTAAAGGTTTCCGATTTGTGGATCTGAAAAGTCAGAGAGGTAACAGCAGCCTTGAAACTTTTCCTGATCATTCATTTATCTCTCCCACTACTGTATTCAAAACTACAGTTGTGATTGGGACAGGGCAACAATGGCCAATGGCGTAATGTTTTTAAAAATGTGATTCAGAAACTGCTTAAAACAGAATTACTTATGGTGCTTCATAAAATTGTAGATTCAAGTGTCCCAAATCATACTTCATTCAGACTCTGAGAGCAAGGCCCTGGAATCTGCATTTTAAACAAATTTCACGGCTATCATTCACACTAAATTTAGAGAACCACTGCTCTATAGTTAATTATGTTGGTTTATGTGTTGGTGTGTGTGTGGAGGGGGGTATACAACATAACATTTTTGCTACTTAATATAAAAGATATTCTGATTTTACAGATGTGAAAACTGAGGTTCAGCAAGCTTAAAAAACTACTAGAATTGTTTTTTCAGTTAGTAAGTGATAGAGCCGTGTTTTGAACCCAAGTCAGAGCCTGATGTCATTCAATAGAATAGACTGCTTCCTGGACATTCATAGTTCATGTTCCATACTAATTTTGCCTGCATTATCCATAAGATTCTCTCAACAATTTGCTTTGCAGTGTTTTACATTCTCACTTAATTGAGGAATTTTTGTGATTCATGAAAAACTGAAAACTGAAATATGCTTTCCAAAGCAGTTGTGTCCCTTTGATTCATTAATTTTGATTCAAAGATAAGTGTTTGGGAAAACCAGTAAAGCAATGAATTTTCTAAAAGAAGAATCTTTTGGTTCTTTTCAGATGTTTTATTAACAATCCTATGATACCAAAAAGGTTGAAAAGTATGTGGAAAAATCAACAATTACTGACAATCCTTTCCCAGACTATAGGCTAATTTCACCTTTTAATACAAAGGCAAAAATTCAAAATAAAATATTAACAGCTAGGATCCAATAGCATGTGAACAAGAAGAATCTACTATGATCAAGAAGGGTTTATTCCAACATTTGTCAGAAAAGAAAATGGGGAGAACGGAGGAAAAATTATTTAGTGTTCTAAGTTCAAATGACACAACATAATTACTAGAGGTCATGGGAAGAAACTAACTGGCAGCAAAATAACGGAGAAAAAGAAGATCTTTTTACAGAGCATATGGAAGCCAAATATCTGGAAATGTGTGATATCCAAATATCTGGATTTATGTGGCATAAAGAATTACATGAATCGTATTATTAGAAAAATGTAAATATACTTTCTATTGGAATTATTATAGCTGCTTAACTAGTCACTTTTCTCAGACATTAACCCTTCAAAAAGAATGTGGGTGTTTGACTCTCCTTAAGCTTGAGCCCATCTATGTACAGTATAATCCCTGAAAAACAAAACGCGGTTGAGACTTTTCTGAGGAACTCAGATTTTGACATCATGTGGATGGCTCCTATTTTTTTGTAGGTCATAGAAAACTAAGGGCAAAATCGCCAAAGTAATTTGGTTTAACTTGTCAGCACAAGCTGCTTCCTTGAAATGTATCCTTTGTTCTTATTTATATTAAATATATTTTAAACAGGTTTCATTTATTTCCCTGGGAAGCATAGGTTACGGTTTTCAGAGCTCACAGTTATTACACTACTGTTAGTATTTGGTATAATTAGTATTTTCCTATGTTTTAACCTATATTGTAAAATTCAACCTCTTCTAGTTGAGCAACCTCACCCAAATATGGCCATCTTAATGCTTCATGAGTCAGTCTAAATCCTTACTAATTTAAAACAGATTGATGGTTGCCAATAATTCTTCTGTGTATTTCCTAATCTTGATTGACACAGAGATCACTAGATCAGTCCTGCTAAGGCAGTTTTACATCTCTCAAAAAGAAAACAAGATATTTTGCCCAAGTCAAGAAGTCTGCCTTTGGGGTTGGCTATTGAAATAAATCTGAGTCAAAGTTGTAGAAATATGAAAATCCAGGAAAATAGTCAAGAGTTCATCAAGGCACAAAACAACAATAAAATGCCATTTATACTTTGGCAAAAACTAAAAGTTATTTTAACCAATGTATTAGGAAACCCGTTTTAAAAAATGGAAAATAAATGAAATGTTCCCTACCTCATTCCATTAGCCGAGTTAATTTGAGATGGATCATTAACTGTATTGGAAAAATTAAAACCATAAAGTTCCTAAAAGAAAAAAAGGGTTTATTCCATAATTATTAAAATATTTTATTAATATGGCTCATCATATTAATAGTCAAAGGACAAATAAGATAATTTCTATAAAACCAAGAGCCTTTAATAAAAAAAAAAATCACCACTCATTCCAATATCTAATTTTTAAAAAGCTTGGTGATAAAGGAATAAAAAGAGAGTTCCCAAACATAAATAAAACATCTATCTGAAAACAACAGTTGGCACCATGCTCAAGAGTGGACCTCTAGAAACATTCTCATAAGGCCAAGAACCATACTCGGTATCAGTTAAGATAGTTTTGGTAAAAAGTTATAACTCAAAAATATATGCTACTATGAGGAATATACTCTTTAAACCAGTAATAGAAGTGGCTGTTTACTGGGTTCTGACTACATGCCAGCCAGAATGCTAAGTTCTTTATTCACTTAATCCTCATGACAGACTGAGGAGCAAATGTTATTCAGGAAAGTAAAGGAGGATTTCCTAAAGAACAAAGCTGCCCAACAATGGAATGGGCTACTCATAAGGCCCATTCCAGAATAAGAACCAGAAATGTTCAAAAAGAGACCAGGTGACTATTTATCAGGAACAATCTGGAGGCATTCCTGTCTCAGGTGGAAGATTGGTTTAACTGACATTTGGAGTTATAACTGCTTCTGGGTTTTTATGATTCTACCCTGCAGAGGCCATAGTACCTTGTAATACGAACCAAATGACACCAAAAAAGTAGCTCAATTTAAAATCCAAATATTATGTTTAAACGTGTCAATTCTTTCTTTCAGTCAAAACATTTAGTGTTATTTGCTTAGGCAGATAATACACGTAGCTTTTAGATGAATTTTTCCCCTTGAGATTCCATCGTCCTCAAATTTAAAAGTGGGTTACTGAAAGAAAAAATTAACGTTGTTAAAATGTCCATACTACCCAAAGCAATCTATGGATTCAATACAATCCCTATTAAAACATCAATGGCATTTTTCACGGAACTAGAATAATGGTAAAATTTATATGGAACCAAAAAGACCCCGAATAGCCACAGCTACAAGTCTTAAATCTTGAGAAAGAACAAAGTTAATATCTAAAATTTATAAAGAATTCATACAACTTAACATCAAAAAAACAAACAATCCAATTAAAAAGTGGGCAGAGGACCTGAATAGACATTTCTCGAAAGAGGACATACAAATGGCCAATAGACATATGAAAAGATGTTCAACATCACTAATCATCAAGACAGCACAAATTAAAAGCACAGTGAGATACCACCTCACTCCTGTCAGAATAGTTATCATCAATAAATCAACAAACAACAAGTGTAGGTGAGGATGTGGAGTAAAGAGAACCCTCATGCACAGTTGGTAGGATCGCAAATTGGTGCAGCCACTATGGGAAACTATATGGAGGTTCCTCAAAAAATTTAAAATAGAACTACCTGATGACCCAGCAATTCCACTTCTGGGTATTTATCCAAAGAAATCCAAAACAATAATTTGAGAGGACATGCACCCCTATGTTAGTTGTAGCGTAATTTACAATAGACAAGATATGGAAACAACACAAGTGCCTATCAATAGACTATTGGATAAAGAAGTGGTACATATATACAATAGCACATTACTCTGCCATAAAAAAGAATGAAATCTTACTATTTGCAACAACATGAATGAACCTGGAGGGTATTATGCTAAGTGAAATTAGACAAAGAAAGACAAATAACATACGATTTCACTTATGTGTGAAATCTAAAGAACAAAATAAATGAACAAATAAAACAAAAATAGACTCATAGATACAAAGAACAAAGTGATGGTTGCCAGATGGGATGAGGGTAGGGGAACTGAGTGAAAAAGGTGAAGGGCTTAAGAAGTACGAATTGGTACTTACAAAATAGTCATGGGATGTAAAATACAGTAAAAAAATACGAGTGGATTACTGAAATTGTACACTAAAATTATGAGGAATTTAAGATTAAAATTCAAATATGTTTTTGATTTCTCAGTTCTAGTACCAAAGATTTTGGGCAAACTCAGAATCAGTGAAATAAAGAAGTAAAAGCCACAGATTTCGGCATTGTGCGTACTTTGGTTCGTATATCTGCTGTTTGTATACATTCTGGCTATTTGATCTTGGCAAATTTAGTATGTTTTCAGAATGCCAGAATCCCTTTTCCTTCGTAGGAACATGATGATAATGCTTACTTCACAATTTTGTAGTGAGAATTACATGCTTTATGTCTGGTATGGAGTAAGAGTCCAGGAAATGGTTGCTTTTATTATTACATTAAAGAATATTATCATCACATTACATATACTTAATTTTTAAGTTAAAAATTTTTTCATTCCTATTTGATTATGATATCTTTTCTTGTATTTTAAAAAATAGAGGTAAAATTTGCATATAGCAAAATGCATATATATTAAGGGCACAATTTGAGACTTTTGATCAGTGTATACATTCCACTTGCATTCTAGAAAGTTCCCTCATACCCCCTTCTAGTAAATTCTCACAGAACTCACCCCGCTCCAGACAATTTCTGTTCTGATTTCTATCACCATTGAATAGTTTGGGTTGTTCTTGAATTTTATATAAATGGAATTGTACAGCATATACTCTTGAATCAGGCTTCTTTCACTCCAAATAAGGTTTTGAGGTTTATCCATGTTGTTGTAAGTATCAATAGTTCATTCCTTTTTATTGCATTGTATAAACCAGTTTGTTTATCCATTCTCCTACTGTTGAAAGTGTGGGGTACTTCCTGTTTGGTCATTCTGTAAGTACAGCTGTTATAAAATTTCTTATACAAATGTTTTTGTGTACATATGATTTCATTTCTGTTGAGTAAATACCTGCAATGGAATTACCGAGTAACAGAGTAGGTGTATGTTTGTCTTTGTAAGAAACTGCCAAACAGTTTGCCAAAGAGGTTGTACCATCTTCCCTTCCACCAGAGAGAGATATGAATGACATTTGGTTTTGTCAGTCTTAAATTTTAGCCATTGTATTGGGTGTGAAATGATATCTCATTGTGGTTTTAATTTTTAGTTATCTGATGACTTATGATGTTAAGCACATTTTTATATGCTTATTGGTTGTTTTCATATTTTATATTTTATGTGCTTGTTGGCTATTTTTATATCTCCTTTAAGGAAGTTTTTGTTCAAGTTTTTTGTCCATATTTTTATTGGTAGTTTTTCTTTTTATTGTTGATTTATACAAATTTTTAATATGTTATGGATATTTTTTTTGGATAAATATGCTGTGAATATGCTTCTGAATGGCTTCCCTTTACATTTTCTTACCTGTCTTTTGATGAGCAAAAGTTAAAATTTTATTATTATTATTATTAGTTTCAGGTGTACAAAGCAATGTAATAGTTAGACACTTCACCCCTCACAAAGTGGACCCCCCAATCTATTGCCCTTCTGACATCGTATATATCTATTACAATTCCATCGACTCTATTCCCTACGCTGTACTCCATATCCTGTGACTATATATATATTAAATTATAGTTGATATATAATATTATTTAGCTTCAGCTTCAGGTGTTCACTGCAGTGATCAAGCATCTACATCATCCCTGAAGTGGTCTCCCTAATAAGACGTGCCTATCTGACACCCTACAAAATCTTTACAACATTATTTATTATATCACCCAAACTGTCTTTCATATCCCCATAGCAATATTGTAGTTACCAATTTATGTTCTCTAATCCCTTCTCCTTCTCCGTCATCCCCACCCCCGTCCCATCTAGCAACCATCAGTTTTTCTTCTATATCTCTGGGACTATTTCTGTTTACTTTGCTCATGTATTCAGTTCTTTAGATTCCACATATAAGTGAGATCATATGATATTTGTCTTTCTCTGACTTACTTATTTCATTTAGCATAATATTCTCTAGGTCCATCCATTCTTCTTTATGGCCAAGTAATACTCTTGTATAAATGTGCCACAGTTTCTTAGTCCAGTCGTCTACCGATGGGCATTTCAGTTACTTCCAAGCCTTGGCTATTGTAAAGGGCACTGCAATAAACATAGGGGTGCACAAAAGTTTAAAATTTTGATGACATCCAATTCATTGAAATTTCTTATTAGGTTTAGTGCCTTTTTTGTGTCCTCTCTGAGAAATAATGGCTACCCTAAGATCATGAAGATATTCTCCTATAATTTCTTCTAGAAACTTTATAACCTTAACTTGTATGTTTAAGTCTATGACCCTGACAACCCTCTTCCTTAGACCAAACTTGAGTAAGGATCATTTGAATCCTCTTTTTGACTAGGCTCTGACTTTGAACTCTGTTTTTGACCCACTTATTTTGGGCTTAGCAGGATATCCTGCTAAGTCAGTTTAGTGAAAATCCTCCAGACTTGATCTGATCAACCTTGATATCTGATCAAATTCCTCATTCCTCACTCTTATCGCTCTTATCACCGTGGCCCTGCCTTCGTAAGAATCCTTCCCTTTGAGTCAGCTTACCAAAAATACCCCTAGCCTTCACATTTCCTCTTAGTAACTATTTTGCATCCACTGACACTCCCTGCCCTGCTCTTGGCTATAAAGCTCCACTGGTCCTTGTATTCAGAGTTGAACTCAGTCTCTCTCCCCTACTAGAAAACCCCATTGTAGCAGTCTTCCCTGAATAAAGTCTATCTTACCATCTTTAACAAGGGTCCTGAATACTTTTTTCTCTAACAGTCCAATTTGAATTAATTTTTGTGGTGGTGTTATGTGGGTGTTAAAATTCTTTTCTTTTCCTTTTAAAACTAAAATTTACTTTGTTTGCACACTAAGGCCACAATATTTTCAAGTTCCCAAAGTGAAATATGGCAGCAAATGAATCTGACAATTTCTTGGGGAGACAAAGACTCCTATTAATTAATTACCAATAACTGTTGTCATTGTTGTTATTGATTTCCAGTTTCCTTAGATTTTTATGCTATTTCCTAGGCCTCTGATTAAGCACAACAGTTTTTGTGAGGAGGCAGCCCAGGCTGTCAGGCGTCAGCACTCATAATTGTCCCCAACTCTCTTCTTAGTGACTCGTACCTCTTTTTCTCTCTGTCTAGTTCCCCAACTCCTCCCTCCCTAATTTCCATGCTTCATTTGTCAATTGATCACATAACATTTTCTTCATAAGCATTTTCTTCCTTATGTTCCTAAATTCTTACAAGCAATCAAGATAGTCTGTCATAGCAAGTAATTTTATTTTTGTAATAAAAAATTATTTTGTAGCTCCTACTTCATTGAAAAATTAAACTCATTATAATAATGAATTATGTTTAAGGTACACAGGAGTTGATGCTGGATTTATACCAATTTAACATTACAAAGCTTCATGTCAAGTTTGTGTTCATCCTGCTTTTGGATTAACTTTCCCAGAGCCTACAGTCTGTAGGGGAGACAGACATGTCAGTATCTATGTATTAGCCTGTGTGTGTAAAGAGATAGAGAACTATGGTTACACAAAAGGACAGTGTGTTGAATTCTTGTGTCTAAGTAGTCATCAAAGTCTTCACAGAGGTGACCTGTGAACTGATTTTTGAAGGGCAAACGAAATTTTTCCTGGAAGAACAAAAAAAGTAAAGAATTCCATGTCAAGGTTACAGCAGGAGCAAAGGAATTATTAAACAAAGATATATATTTGTATATATGTATATACCGGGGGTGCCAAAAAAAAGTATACAAATGACTTGTGTTCATTTTTTGTTAATGTTACATATTGAGTATTACAATTTTAATACAGTTTTTTCCTTTCTGAAAATGTGTATACATTTTTTGGCATCCTCTGTGTGTGCGTGTATATATATCACAAACACACCTGCCTGATACACGATCAAATGTTTACAAAATAGGGGAATAGCAACAGCTAATCAAGTTTCCTGGATTTTTAGAAATCTCAGTACTCCTTACATTGGTCAGTTTTATATCTGGTGGGAGATCCTAAAAAAGCAAAAAGTGTCATTGCTAAGCTCACTTTTCTTCAAAGTTCCTTTAGTGCTTGTAAACTTGGGGTGCACATAACAGTGATATTTGCTGAGTTCAATAAAAGACTTATGAATACATTTAAGGAGACAATACTCTCACTGTCTTGAAAGGTTAAGCTAATGTAAACTTTCAATCAATTCCGGAATTTACTATAATGTGGACCCTCAAATGCCAGCAAAAATCAAGAATGGTCCATTATGTAAGAAAAAAATAGTCCTGTGTAAGAGAACTACGGGTGACAAGTCAAAAAAGGTGATTTGGCCATTACCATCCCACCTGTAATTTCTCCAGACAACAGCAGTCTGGGTAATGTTCTCTGCTTTTTGCTTTCCATAACCCCTCTCTCTCCCTCCCTCTTTCCGTTCTTCTTTTTCTCCTTTTACATTTCCCTCTCTGTCCTTTTCCTCCACTTCCTTCCTCTCTTTTTGACAACCACTTCTATGTTCCACAGCACCCCATGTATTGAGAATCAGGAAAAGAATCTGTTATTTTGCAGAAACCAAACTGCACACTGGCCCTTTTAAATAGAAAGCGCTTTAATTCTGCAAACTAGGTCCTTATACAGTCATTGGAAGGGCTGGAACAATAGGCCCTAGGCAGAAACTCTGGGCGTGACCCCAGAACAGCATCCCAGAAATGATCCACAGGGCAGTTTCTTTCTCTCTCACAATCTGGAAGGTGGGCAGTGAGAATTCCCCACTGGACTGTTTATTCAACAATGTGCCATGTAAAGTGTGAGGCAGGGATTAGGAAGCCACTTCCACTGCAATTATTAGTTCAAGAGCCACTTTGCTTCTGCTAGTGCCACACCAGCGTAAACTGGATACCTTGCTTGCCTTTGGCACTCAGAAAGCTGGTGACTGCACAGGAATTTGATAGCTCCGGAAACTCGATGTCTCTCTGGCTGTTCTTGCTGGCAGCCAGGGCAGAGATGGAAGAACTATTGTCTTCACGTCACTTCCACTTTACAAAGTTTCATTGATGATATATAAATTTATTTAGATCCAAATTCATTTCCAAGTGAACTTGATTGACCTAACCCAGGGCCTGAAATGCAAAGGAGTTTGGGAAATGTAGATTTTCTGCTCTTCCAGTCTTTGCCAATCATGAAAGCACACTAGAAGAAGAGAAGAATGGATACTGCTTGCCCACCCACCATGTCTACCATGCTAAGAACCTTTTCAAAATCATTGTAAATTCAGTGAGTTTTCATAACTTCTGACAAAAAGTCACATGAGTATAGTTTTTTTTTAAAAAACGATTGTTTTATTTTTCGATTAGAGTTGACATACAATATTATGTTAGTTTCAGGTGTCGTGTGAATATAGTTTTAAATGAATAAAAATGAGAGTTGTTCACTTACTAAGCTTTTATCGGGTACCTATTATGTGTACTGCTATGGTTACAAAGGCCTTCACCTTAGAAGGTCACGGCCTCACTGTAAAGACATGTGCACAACTAGTTACCACAGAGCAAAATAACTGAACTATGTACAAAATGCAGTGACAGAGAAGAGAAGGATGTGGTTAGCTCAGTCAAGAGTAGGGAGTCGATGAGGAGCAGACCTTGGCTTGGCTTTTTGCAACAGCTAGCACCTTTCTGGGACACAAGGGAGGTGGACTGCCTAGATGGAGGGAGTGCACGTACAAAGGCACATTTGTGTGAAACAGCCTGGCTCTGTCTGGGAACTGCAACCAGAATGCCATTTTGTACCTTAGGAATAATCTGTTTTCATAGCATAAAATTATTATATGAATTATCCATATTCTGTTTAATTAGAAAACACCATTCCCATTTTAAAAGTATGTAATAAATGGAAAACCTTCTAAAATAACATACCATTAATGAACTGGTTTAGTAACTAAGTAAACAAGCACATGCTAGTTATATAGCATCATAATAGATATTAAGAGGGATTAAAAAAATCTTTTAAGAAATTGTCCTGATTTCTAAGAACTCATAAATTAATTGAGGCACTAAGGCATATACAGAAAACTGTTAGAAAATAAGGAGGAAGGGTGATAGTAAAAATACTAACAACTGTTACAGTTGTTGGACACTTATTATCAGAAGTGGATGCTGGCCATAAACAGCTGATCCAACTATATCGCTGGGTACCTGCAATAGCAGCCGTGCTTGAATGCGTATGATTCTGTAACCTAACGGTCACTGGGCCCACTGTAGTCTTTGGATCCAAATAAATTTGCAGGTCATTAATGGCATGTAATTCCTGTTCCTGCCCACGTGCACACAGAACCTCCAATTTACCACCTTAAAACGTCTTCCCAGTGTTTTCTAGGGAATCCTTCAAGGGGTGCCTCACATGTGCTGGTTTTTGTGGAGATAGGTATGTTCTTTGAAGCAGTGACTCATGGAAGCTGAAGGCCCATCCAGGCCCACGTCATCAAAGCCCCGGTGGGGGTGGGGGTGGAGGTGGGAGTGGGGGATGGGGGTGGGGGGTGGGAGTGGAGGTGGGGGGTGGGGGTGGGGGTGGGGGGTCTGGAGGAGGAACATTCTCCACTTTGCAGGCAGGACCACTGGGAGGCAGGCAGAGGAGCAGCAGGGAGTAGCATCTTTGTCATGGGTACGGGCATTGTCAAGGTGCGGATCTTCAGAGTTGGGGATGAGGGTCCTTCTGCGGACTGTGGCCAGAAACCATCCTCTGAGGGCAGTTGAAGTAGGGGAAGAAGGCAGTGCAGTAAACAGCAGTAATGGGAGCATGGTACGCACTGGAAGCAACTGGAAAGTGAATCGATGTTTGGATGTTTGGCCGACCCTGTCCCACCAGGTCTTAGGAAATAATATACCCTGACTAGAGGTTAGGGAGTGTTTCTCAAAGTATGTATCAATGATTTAGGGGATTTGCTAAAAATGTGGATCAGTTGCATCCTTGTTCACTCCACAGCGAATACCACTTAATGCCCCCCACCCTTTTCTTTTGGATTCCTTTAGAAATTCACAGATGATTACAGCCATTTTGGTATTTTATTTTAATGCTTTTTATCGTTGCTTAATTGTTTGATGTGTATGCGACATCCCTGTAGTTTTGTCCTACACCTACATTGCCTGAAAATTTCAAAACTGGATAAGTCCAAAATTAAAAAAAAAAAGTTCAATACCTTTGTTATATTCTTGAATTTTTAAAACAGACACAAAACACTGGGTAGTGGTAATTAGGGATTAGGTCATGTTTACATTCTATTAAAGAATAATTACCACATATAACAGCAAATAATACTGTTATTACAGCTTTAGAAGAATGGTAGAGTGAAACTTTTGATTATATATGTAAGCACATTAAAAAAAAAACCCTTCCTACTAAAAAGCCTTCTTTCTCCCCAGATCTTAAACTCACCATGAAGAAAAACATTATCAATACACAGCACTCTTTTGTAAACATTCCCAATGTGATTGTACCAGACACGGAAAAGGAAATAAGAAGGATGGAAAATGGAGCATGCAGGTAAATCCATACATTTTCCCATGCATTTTTAAATACCAGCCACAGTTCTTAAATTTAACTACGTTTAATTTCAATTTAACTTTTAATTTGTAACCTTGCACTTTATAATTTATTTAATTTAGTGATTTTATTTAACCTTTGGAACAGCATAACTTGTATAACAAGTAATCACAGATATTATTGTGGCCATTATTTAGAAGTCCCTATTCCAAATATTTCCTTAGTCACCTGCAAGATCTTTCCTCATGGGACATTTCAGTTCTAAAGGGATAACATTGCCATAAATAAATGTGAAAAAAAATACTGTATAAAATGCCTACATGTTTTAAAAGTGTAATTTAAAATGGTTGCACTATAAATGAATAGACCGTATATACGTGTGGCTGATTTATTTTTAGTGGAAGGAATTTTATTATAAGTTAGGTCATACAACTATATAATATGATCCAAAACACAGATATCGCATTTTCTATTTGTGAAATCTTAATGTTAAATCTTAACATTAACTAAAGCATCAAACAATAGAAATGTGGAAGACCTCAAAAAAGTTGTTTCTTAGTTACATGCATCTTACTAAATTGTGCCTATCATTCTATGCATCCCATACAATTCTCAGTTCCCTCTAATTAAAAATTGTTATATGTGTGTTAGTTTGAGAGGGAAGAGGAAGAGATGAGGCAGTGTTTCCCCTAATGGGAACTGTTGTTCCTCCATTACCGTTGAGGACATTGATCTAATTCATCTCTGCCTCCCATTGGACCGTAGCTCCTTTTCTGATGATGATGGCAGTGCCTCTGTGTTTGAAGACTCCGAAAGTGAAAGCCCCCTCGCAAGGGATTCCTTTAGAAACAAGTCACGCAGAAGGGGAGGACTGTCACAGAGGTGAGCAGTGTGATCTCTCTCATATCTGTTTTAAAACCACTATTTATATGAAAGAAAGGTCTTCTACTCCTTCCACTTAGTGGTCTTGGCAAATGCTCTTGCTCCGCAGCCACTATGCAGGATCTCGGGAGAAACTTGGTACTTCTGTTCCTTACCCTTTTTTTCTCTCTGGGAAACTGCCACTGCCTGAGGATTATTCATGTCCATGGGGCTCCAAGTCATAAATACTCATGCTAATCATGTTCCTTGAGACATGCATCTGTCTCTTCAGAAGCCTTATGCCCCAGTCCTCTCTGATTTTCTCCTTCTCTCTGATCCTTTTTCCAGGGTCCTGAAGCAATTGTATGTGAGAGGGGTTGGCTGTCATTCTTTAATATGCTGTGTTCCATTTGACCCTGTTTTCAGGGAAGTAGAGCACTGGAGTGAGTTGCTAGAAGAGAAAAGCTAAAAATCCTTAGTAGGAATTGAAGCAGTCATGGAAACATCACACACGACTCCGAGGGTGTGGAGAGCAGTGTGTTGTTGGTACGGATCAGAGGTGCCCGTCCTATCAAACATATTTCTGTTTTCTTTGCTTTTTCTCCCTCCTTTCTTTCCTCTCTACTCTCTTTCCACTGACCACCTCAAGCTTTCCCACTGTTTTTATTTGCCTTCTCTTCTCTTCCTATCTTCCCTGACAATCTAAGTCTCAAGTCTCTTGCTGGGAGGTAGTGGCATTCAAATTCGCTCAGTAGAGGCCAAGAAGGATTCTGATTCTCTGTGTGAGCATTGATTAATAGGTATTTATTAATCACTTTGGTTCATGGCACTGATATTTGGCAATTGGTCCTTCATGGAGGCTCTGTATTTCCAAAAATTGTCTAGACAATCATTAGTAATGAGTAGAAACTGAAAAGAATTTGTTCTTTAAAGCTGTTTGCTTACCATGAACTTGATACGGATGGTGCCTACTATGATTTCACGGTATTTTTTCATTTCCCAGGGAGCAGTACCTGCCTGGCGTCATTGCACTTTTCAATGTTAACAACAGCAGCAATAAGGAGCAGTAAGTACATTTACAATAGAAAACCATTGTATTGGTCTTGTTTTTAAAGAAACCCATTAAAAAGGTAGGAATATATCTGAACCTGTTATTCAGCTGATATGTATTAGGCAAACTGTCAAATACAATGGCAATGATATTCTGTTATTTTGTTGTTTGGTTATGTAGTTCTGGAAAATGTAGCTACTCATATTAAAAGTAGTATGTATGTATGTACGTATGTATGCATGCATGTATGTATATGTGTGTATATATTTGAATCCTGCATACAATTATGGAACCCATCTCTTTTTGATGAGTAAGTACTGCCACTGGTCTCTGTTATTTCTAAATCCTGTCATCCCTGTCATGCTCAGGGAACCCAGTTTTGTACCAGTCTCCCCTACTATTAGCTCTGGCCCATAGAAGACAGCACCACTGCGCTTCTCACCAGCATATTCCTTGTCACTTTTGCATCCTCTGAGCCCTCTTAGGGAACATAATCACTGGTGGGCTAATCTTCCTTATGTAGTATATCCAGGTTGGCATACCTCCTCTGTGAGTCTTTTTGATACCTTCTTCTGTCATCTGCTGTGAAATTTATAATTTCCATTTCACTTAGTGGGGCCCTCATCTTTTCTGAACTTTAAGGAGCCATCCGAGCAGTGCATCCGCCCCGTCTCCTATATTGATGCTAGGATGTTAAATCCTGTATCGCAGGAGTGTTCTCCCATAGTTATAAATTCTCCCTTTTCCAACTTCATGTTCTGTTCCCATTTGTACATGACGACCTTAGATGCCAAGCCCCACTTCAGTTGTCCATTTTATCTCCTATTTCTCTGCAATAGCAGCTTTCTACATCTGTGTCATTTGTAACCAGATGAAATTTATTTGTACATTTGCACCTAAAAACTTCCTTCCCTTTAACATCCTCTCTCTTCCCAACGTTTCCAACTCTTGCCCATACTTTGAGGCTTAGGTTTAAACCTACCTCCCTTTAACAACCTTCTCTGACAATCCTAGTGATAGTGATATGCCTGTTTTTTCATGTCTGAACAATAAATATTCCCAAGATATCCCAACCAACAATGGCGGTCTGCTGTAATCTTAGGTCTATTTCTCTGACTCCAGAATCCATTCTTCTGCTGATCGAGAAAACCAGTCATAGAAAGAGGCCTCTAATCACTTAATCTCTATTCAAGAAGAAATTGTATATAGAAAAAAAATGTTCTCAAATCACGTAAAATATTCTAAGAATTAGGATTCCACTGTGTTACCACAGAACTTTTCGACTACCCATAAAAATTGCTTCAGTCAGCATCATCCCTCTAAAAAGAATGGAAGGCATTTTCTTGAACTTTTCAAATCTCTTATTCAAGGATAAATATAAGTGATCTCAAGTAGATTAAATTTGACATTTTATATATACATATATACATTGAGCATCATCCCTCTAAAAAGAATGGAAGGCATTTTCTTGAACTTTTCAAATCTCTTATTCAAGGATAAATATAAGTGATCTCAAGTAGATTAAATTTAAAATTTTATATATACATACATACATTGAGACTTTGAAAGCACTCTCTTTCAGGGGCTGTTGTTTCTTAAATTTCTCTCCTTGGGTTTATGCCTTTACCCACCTCCATTTTCTTCAGTTTTCCACATTCACCTATCCAGGAATTTTTGGATGCATGTACAGTTTTTGCAGAACTCTCTATTAGGCAACCAGATTTCTGGCTTCTGAGCACAGGGGCAGGTCTTTGAATGCAAGGCTGAACTGAAGAATGGAAGTCAGAATGTAATTTGATTATGTGACAGAGATATTGTTTCTTCTTTAGACAACCAAAAGAAAAAAAGAAAAAGAAAAAAGAAAAGAAGAGGTAAGTTAGACTTCCACATTTTTCTGCCCATAGAATTTTTGTATTTTAATTCCAATTACATATCTCATTTTTTCAGCAAGTTAGGTGATAAAAATGAAAATAAAAAGGACCCAGAGAAGAAAAAGAAGAAAGAAAAGGACAAAGAGAAGAAAAAAAAAGAGGAGAAAAACAAAGATAAGAAAGAAGAGTAAGTATTTATACTGGCATTGAAATTAGGAATTAATTTGTGATGGGTTTTAAATCCGGGGATAATTTCCCTACACTTTATAGTAAAGAGGCCCTATGTAAAGACTAAAGAAGTTGTTATTAAATGTGAATTTAAATTCGTTTCTTATTTTCTTAAAATTAACAATGGAAGCCTTATTCTTAGTTTTCTCATAAAGAATTTCATTCTTGTCATTGATTACCTTCCCCAAGCACTGATGAAGATAAACTTACCACTGGGGTATATTTAGGTTCCAAAGAGAATTGAGTTCCTAGGGATCTTACCATCAATTTTTAAAATTGAAATAGGAATTTAATAATTTCATTAACATTTTTGAGTAATAAATACCATATGGCAAATACTCCAAAATAAAGAAGTGTCATTGAAAAGCCATGTCTAATTTTGAGAGCAGTGCAAATGCTATCAAAACACCAGCCATTTGAAAGATTCTTTTTAAAACAAACATTTGTGAGTAGAATTTCACAAGGGTAAGGCTGAGTGATATTTGCAAAGCTATATTTTTTACATTTTATTAAAGGGAAAATTGTTTTCTAAACTTACATAGAAAAAACTCTTTACCAGACAATAGTTTACTTATTTGTACCTGTTAGAAAGTTGTTGAAGTTTGTATAAAGAGAAAATTACTTAAAAATGTAAGCTTGATACCAGAAATTTTGTTTTTCAATTTCCATTTGACCATATATTTTCTTCCTCCCTTTCTCTTGCCCTCTATTGCCTCTCTTAATCCTTCATACATGCTATGAACAAGCACTTTTTATTAGATTGTGTTATATGAGGTCTGACAATTACGTTCGTAAACTCATCCTAGAAAAAGTGCTACATACCTCATTGCTGAATATCACTATGATCACCTTTGAAGTACTCCCCTTGGGAAGCTATGCACCGATGCAAGTGCCTAGTCCACCCTTCATAGCAATTTTGGAATTCTTTTTCTGGAATGGCCATCAGAGCTGTCATCATATTACACTTGATGTTCTGAATGTCGTCAAAATGTCTTCCTTTCAACATTTTCTTCATCTTCGGGTAAAGAAAGAAGTCATTGGGGGCCAGATCAGTTGAGTAGGGAGGGTATTCCAATAGTTATTTGTTTACTGGCTAAAAACTCCCTGACAGACAGTGCCACGTGAGCTGGTGCATTATCAAACAGTTCAGTCATTTGCGTCTTTTTCATGCAGCCTTTTCAGCACTTCCAAATAGTAAACTTGGTTAACTGTCCAGTTGGTACAAATTCATAATGAATAATCCCTCTGATATCAAAAAATGTTAGCAACAGTGTTGCAATAAATTCACGAACTTTATTGTCCGACCTTGTGTTCTTTTTTCCATACAGATGAGAAAGAAGCTATGAGCTTCCCCCTTACAGTGTCGTTCCTGGTTGTTTTGTTACCTGGTAGGGGGAGTGGCAAAGCCGCTATTCTCCCACCAGCGTTTGGCATGATTGATGCCATGATTCCTTCTTTGTGGCTGGAATGATAGAAGTGTCTGCAGCATCATAATGAAACAAGGGCTTTAATAAAAGTCTAATGTGTGGTTTAATGTAAGACTAGTAATTTATCTATCCACCACTCACTACACAGTTTCTTATGACTAGTGCACTTATGCCAAGTTCATCTTCCCACTGCGGAGTAAGCTTCCTATTTCATTAATTGTGAGTGATGGGCATAATTATATTTGATAGGTGAAATAAAAAAGTTCTTGTTTCTTGATAACTTTCCCCTTTGTTTTTAATTTCTGCTAGGGAGAAGAAAGAAGTCATGGTTATCGATCCCTCAGGAAACACATATTATAACTGGCTGTTTTGCATCACCTTACCTGTTATGTACAATTGGACTATGGTTATTGCAAGGTGTCTATATACTTTTGTGGATCTCAGCCCACTTCTAGTTTCCAAGTTAATTGACTTAACAGTTTGGCCTAGAGTTCTTCAGGATATACCGTGTTTCTCCGAAAATAAGATATAGCTGGACCATCAGCTGTAATGCATTTTTAGAGCAAAAATTAATATAAGACCCGGTCTTATTTTACTATAAGACTGGGTATAAAATAATATAATATAAAATAAAATAATATGATATCAAGTCTTATATTAATTTTTGCTCCAAAAGACGCATTAGAGCTGATTGTCTGGCTAGGTCTTATTTTCAGGGAAACATGGTACCTCTTTTTTCCACCACAGATTGTAAAGAGATGCTACATTATTCTCAAGTTGTTTTCATAAGATCAGGAGTAGGTGCTTTGGTTCCCAATATACTTCGAAATCCAGTACCGAGATTGCGGGGAGAGGGGAGTACTTTTAAACTTCTGATTGCTCAGTCATTGAATTAGAACTTTGGGAGGAACTTTATGTTTTCCTTGGCCTATAAGAAAAAAATGTTGCCAAGATCAAGCATAGGTGGTTATAGAGCAAGATGTGTTTCCCAAATCATTTCTATGGTGGGCCGTCTTTTAGGCCGTAGACACCTCAGCTCTCCAGTGTCATTTTCTGAAGCATTCTGGGTACAGATGTGCAATATGAACCTGGTTATTAATGTTTATCACCCCACATAGTTGACTTTAGCTTGAGGCCATTTATCCTTATTTGATGTTTTCATAAAGCTGACTAGTATAATGGAAAAAATATTGGAATTCAGAAGTGTGAGAAAACTGACTTCAACCACTCATTTGGGAAAAGATTTGGGAAAGCCACGGTTGATTCAATGGTCTCTCAGGACCCCTTTTAGTCTTATACTTCTCATCGTGATAAAAATTATAAAGAGGACTTTTACTTAAATTGGCCCCCATTTCATTTTATTTATAAAAGTTTTTCTTTTACAGAGCATGTTTTGATGAACTTCAGGCTGATTACCTAGAATATTGGCTCTTTTTGGATTACTTGTCAGATGTAGTCTATCTTCTCGATATGTTTATACGAACAAGGACAGGTAAATATGTTCAGCTTTGGATATTTTGCTATTTTATTCTTTCATCTGTAATACAATTTGAAATTTCCTATTCAAGCATTCTTCAAAATAAACTCACAAAAATCTGTTTTAGAGGAAAAGGCACAATTGAAAACAAGAGTACTACATACCCACTCAGAGTCTTAGGTCACTCCAACTGATTCAGAAGGACGTTACTAAGCAACCATTTGAATGTGATAGGTAACTTTTCTCTGTTATCTTGTTCATTAGGTTTATGCCAGGTGAAAGATATAGAAAGAGCAGAAATGGTCTGTCAGCTTTGTGGGGAAAGTGTAATTGCTACCTAACAGCAAGATACCTTGAAGGAGCATGGGGAAAAATGTTATTGTACCCAGCAGAGCTGTACTAGAAATTTTGTAAGAAACAGTATGCACATCCTTAACTCTACTTTGTGGTCCATGGTAAGACATTATTACCAGGGGGCAGGATCCTGATAGCTTTCCTCTTGAGGTATTCTTGTTAAGCAAGTATAAGCTCATTGTTTCTCTACTGCTCTCCACATACTAATGTAACCAGTGTACACAGGGTATAGCTTTTAAGTATTGTTATGTCAAGTACGGACATTCTCTAAATATCAGTGTGCTGGAGCAATGTTTCAGTTGTTGTATACTGTTTGCAGCTCTCGTAGTCAGTCTAGGAGGAGGAACAAATTCTTTTCCTAGTGGTATGTGTCAGAGTATTGAAATTCTGGGTTTAATACACAAGGCCTATGGTAGCAGCATAGAAGGGAAGATACCAGATATCTAAGGAAGGGAGGATGGCAAAAAGGAGGTATGAAAACGTAACCTAGATGGACACTTGTGCTTTACATTGAATGAGCAAGGCAAAAATATGTATAATCAGACAGTAGGGCAGATACCCAAACTTCAAGAGTGGGGCTGGGATTCTGTCAAGAGAGTCATGTGAGGTGTAATCACAGTGCTTGAGTGTTCAGGAAACTTTCCAAGAACACTTCATAAAAGGAATGGCTTTGCCTGGATAGAGATACTGGATTTAGAGAGATTTGTATATATACATTGCATATAGTTTCTCACTTTTGCACTTAGAAAGTTTTACTTCTTATTTCTGCAAAAGAATATTTTCTATAGCTTTACGGTGATTGGTACTCATATTTTATTATATTGCTAAAAGCATATTTATTAAAAGTGAGTTCTTGCTTTGAACTCAACGAAGTTCATTGAGAGTTATTTTAGGAAAATTCACAATGGCATAAAAGAAAAAACACATTTTTTTTTTTAAATTTTAGGTTACCTAGAACAAGGACTGCTGGTGAAGGAAGAGCTTAAACTCATAGAGAAATATAAATCAGACTTACAATTTAAACTTGATGTTCTATCAGTGGTACCAACAGATCTGCTGTATTTTAAGCTGGGGTGGAACTATCCAGAAATTAGGTTAAACAGACTATTAAGGATCTCTCGAATGTTTGAGTTCTTCCAGAGAACAGAAACAAGGACAAACTACCCAAACATCTTCAGGATTTCTAACCTTGTTATGTACATCGTCATCATTATCCACTGGAATGCGTGTGTGTACTACTCGATTTCCAAAGCTATTGGATTTGGAAATGATACATGGGTCTACCCTGATGTTAATGATCCTGAATTTGGCCGTTTGGCTAGAAAATATGTATACAGCCTTTACTGGTCTACACTGACTTTGACCACCATTGGTGAAACACCACCTCCCGTGAGGGATTCTGAGTATGTCTTCGTAGTGGTTGATTTCTTAATTGGGGTATTGATTTTTGCTACCATCGTTGGTAACATAGGGTCTATGATTTCCAACATGAATGCAGCCAGAGCAGAATTTCAAGCAAGAATTGATGCCATCAAGCAATATATGCATTTTCGAAATGTAAGCAAAGATATGGAAAAGAGAGTAATTAAATGGTTCGACTATCTGTGGACCAACAAAAAAACAGTTGATGAGAGAGAAGTCTTGAAGTATCTACCCGATAAACTCAGAGCAGAGATTGCCATCAGTGTTCACTTAGACACATTGAAAAAGGTACGCATTTTTGCTGACTGTGAGGCTGGTCTGTTGGTGGAGTTGGTCTTGAAATTACAACCCCAAGTCTACAGTCCTGGGGATTACATTTGCAAGAAAGGGGATATTGGACGAGAGATGTACATCATCAAGGAAGGCAAACTTGCCGTGGTAGCAGATGATGGAATCACTCAGTTTGTGGTTTTGAGTGACGGCAGCTACTTTGGTGAGATCAGCATCCTTAACATTAAAGGGAGCAAAGCTGGCAATCGAAGAACGGCCAATATTAAAAGCATTGGCTACTCAGATCTGTTCTGTCTCTCAAAAGATGACCTCATGGAAGCTCTAACTGAGTACCCAGATGCCAAAGGTATACTAGAAGAGAAAGGGAAGCAAATCCTGATGAAAGATGGTCTGCTGGATATAAATATTGCAAAGGCTGCAAGTGATCCTAAAGATCTCGAGGAGAAGGTCACTCGAATGGAAGGGTCAGTAGACCTCCTGCAAACAAGGTTTGCTCGGATCCTGGCTGAGTATGAATCAATGCAGCAGAAACTGAAGCAAAGATTAACCAAAGTCGAGAAATTTCTGAAACCACTTGAAACAGAGTTTTCAGCCATTGAAGGATCTGGAGATGAAAGAGGGCCCGCAGACTCTACACAGGACTGAAAAGCTGGTTATTAACAGGGATATGCCTCATGATCCTTTTGGTGATGTGATTGAGTTGGAAGAAGAGGAAGATTCAGCTGGGGCATTTTTCCCTAAGGAAAACATGTTTTGGTCCAGGGCACACGGCCCATGCACTCACCTGTGAGGTACCATGATTAAAGAATCATCACATCTTAGGATTTTCCACAATGGATAATGTGCAAAGATATAAACTTGTCACGTGTCAGCATCTATATCTTCTGATTTTTCCCCCCACATATCCTCCCTTCGTGTAATAGTGTTTATAAAAGTGAATAAGTGTCCCTCATGTGCAGGCAATTTACATTGTTGAGGAATAACTGGAAAGTACCATGTACATCACATTCAGGATACTATTTTAAAAGAATTAGAATGCAATAAAGTAAAATCCAAAACTATAGTGAATATTACTTATTTCATAATTTAGTAGGGAGCTTAGGATCCCATAGAGCTTCAGGGTCACTTTAAAGATATTAATTGTGTACCTTAGGACTTAGAAAGGGTGGTTGAGAGAAACCTCTTATTGATAAAAGTATTACAAATCAGACTTCACTATATAAATATATGTATATATTTGTATATTACTAGATTTTGTAGGAATTTTTTATAATAAAACAATTTTCTGATAATTGAGACCTGATGGCAGTGGCTCCTATCTTCCTTCTCTGACCGACCTGCAATAAGAAAAAGAGATGAAGGTAATAATATTCCTGGGTGATTAACAAAGGAAATTGTTGTAACATTAGAAAAGGAAGCCTAAACGTTGAATGGACCTTCATGGGCATCACCTGGGAGCTTCTTAGAAATTCAGAATCTCAGGCATAACTACTGTTGAATCTGCATTTTAGCAAGACCATTAGCTGATTCATACCCACATTAAAGTTTGAGAAACACCAATCTAGAGAACCAGGAAGGAGTTAATGGAGACGGTTCTAGAAAAGAAAAGGGACAGATAACGTAGCTGTGGAAGGCATTGCTAATCAATCTTATAGCTCTCTACTGCTGAACCCAGATGCGGTTAAAAAAAGTTCTTCTTAACCCAGATCACTGGAATTGTTCAGAGCTTTCTACCCCTGTCTATAATAAGATGACTTAACATAGCTTTTTGTTAATTTGACATTTCAGATATTCACGTAGAACTCAGTCGGTGTACGTTAATGGTAGAATTTATTCTACTCTATCAATAGCATATCCATTGAACTGTTCCCATTATGTATTTACAGTCTTCAGTTTCCCTTCTACATGTTGCCTGTCTCTTCAATCAATATCAGCTGGCAAGTATTTCTTCACTTTCCAACTTGAAATATGACGTGACTAAGCGTTCGTACCATTAGGTGGCAATGTTGGTCTACAATTATAACCTCCAAAGCCTGAAGTGTATTTTTCTCCATAGAAATTGTAGGTAGTAAAATCAGAGTTCTTTGGCAATAAGGGGTAATTTTTTTTAACATGGGTATTTCCAGAAGATTTTAGTATAGCAAAGTATATACCAGTCTAAAATGAAAACATGATCAAATAAAATTTTAAATGCTCACTTAATGGATAAAGTAACAAGATAAATGGAAGCATTTCAATTTCTTACTTTTAGGAAGCTCACCAAGGCAATAATGGTAATTACATTACAAGAAGCTTTTAAGACTATGTAAGATATGTACTGGAGATAAACAAAGGGGGGAAAAGGAGCAAGTAGCATTTATATTGAAATTCAGTTCATATTTTTATTATTTTAAAAAGTCTATTGCTTTAAAAAGTTTGAAAACTAGTGATGTGTTTTAACAGTGTTGGAAGTATGCCTGGCTAGGACATTGTCAGTTTAGGTAATATTCTTCCTCATGACTACTGAAATTGTGTTATTGGATGTCCTTGTTTATAGACTTTAGAATATAAAATACCCAACAACAGTCTCTAGACTCAAATGGAATAGTTTTCTATTCACTGGGCTAGTTTATGTCTAGGTGAAGGGAGAAAGTGGGAAAAATCAAGGAAAGGGAATCAGAGAATAGAGAAAATGCAGAAAGACCCTAGAGATCATCTTGTTCACCCCTCTTCATTTTATAAATACAAAAATGATGATCAGGCAACACTAAAATTGGTGAGGATATAGCGTATTAGGAATTTGGAGTGAGAGCGGGAATTTTAACCATACATTGGAGAGCAATATGCTAATATCTGCTAGAGCCTCAAGTTTGGCTGACCTAAAACCCAGCAATTCCATCATTAGGCATAGTCACTAGAGTAAATTGGCCACATAGGCATAAGGAGACATGCTAAATAATGCTTATAATATTATAGTAAAAAATGGAAACAATCTCCTTCATCAAATGGAGGTTAGATATAAAAATTGGAATATATTCATATAATAGAATGCTATCAAATGTTTGAATAATAACAGATTAACACTTATATAGTGCTTAGCTTGTACCAGGTACTGTCCCAAGTACTTCTCAGTGTCAGTGCATTTCATCTTCATGACAACTTACAAGGCAGATTCCATTGTGTTCCCTGTTTAACAAATGAGGAAATGGAGGCACAGAGAGGTTAAGTAATTTACCCAAGGCCCACAGGAAGGAAGTGGGATAACCACTATTGGAACCCAGACAGTGAGGCTTCAGGGTGCCTGCTCTTAACCCTTTCATTTGTGCGGACTCTTGTGTGTATACATAATATCATCTACTCAAAATGAACAAATACACAACTGAACACTAAATAGTGTTTATGGATCTGTACCTGTGATGTAACAATCTAGTAACAGGCATGGGAACGCTAGACAGCAGAAATCAGAATAGTGGTTACTTCTGTGGGGGATGGAGAGAATGGGAGGCGAGGGAGGCTGAGAAACTCATAGTATTTCAACTGTCTGTGCTGTTTGATATCTTTTAAAACAATCTGAAGCAAATGAATCCAAATGTTAAGATTTGACAAACCTAGTTAAAATATGTACATATATATTCTTTCTATAATTTTTGATATATTCGAACTATTTCAAAAGACGAAAATAAAGAGAAGTAGAGGAGTTAAGTCTAAATTCACACAGCTTAGAGGTAAAACCTGGACTTTTGACCCTCGGTTCAATGTTTACTTCACCATGAGGTTGTATTTGATTGCTTTCTATACAGACCAAGTTGTGTGTTTTATAGGGTTCTACTTGGTGATAACATGCCTGTTATCTGTATGTTTCCACTTAAAGCTAGTCAGAGTGCATATTGAGTAAATTCAAGACAATACTTTCTAGAATTACATTTCACGTCTGGCTCTTGGTTTCCTGACGAGTTAGAGGTGAAAGAATGCATTTTTCACCAATGCATTCCTCTGGGATTCTGAAAATAGAGATTTACCACAAAATTACTCACCAGCCTGACAATGTGAGCCCTTAAAAAGAGTTGATATTGGATTTCTTGTCAGATTGCCAGTTTCTCTTCTTTTCAGTTAGGTTCATTTTTGTTTTATCTGGGCTGGACTTCAGCCAGCTGGACTTGGTCCAAGAAGCTACTTGAGTTAGTTCTCCAGAGAGCATGGAGTCTGTTTCCTGGGTTTGTCACAAAGATTCATGATGCTGAGAAGCCTGGGTAACCTGGTGGCACTGAAGTCCCTGGTGTTCCTGGATATCCCCCAGTGGTCTCATTTCTTCACTTGGCAGAAAGAGTGACAGATGAGCCACCCAGAGCACTCAAGGTATGGACATTTGCCTACCCTTAGGGGGCTCTAGGGTAGGAATGTAATTTTTTTCCTGCTAATTTTTTGTAATAAGTCACTCTCCTTAGTTTGCAAAAAATACTGATACTTAGTGGATCTACATTTGCAGGTATTTCCATTGTTCCATTCAGTTATAATTTCAAAATGCCCAAAGAGCACAAAATATATAAAATTATCAAAGAAGTATACAACAATAAATTAATGTAAAATTTGCTTTGATTATATTCCTTTTATTTTTATGTCTAAAATAATTGGGCATTTGAAATTCATTGATTGGAGATAAGACTCGATGGTGACAGAAAAAAGAGAATTGTTTTTTTACTGAACTGAAATAATGGATTGTTTTTTCTTTTTAGAAATTTTTTTATTTAGAGTTTGGTACTAAATCCTAGAATACAGACTTCTCCATTTAACACCACTGACCTAGTCTGTCTTTTACCTTGAGAAGGGGCCTACTCCCCCGCTCCCTCACCAAAGCAGAAAGCATTGCTTCTTTGCAGCTCAGAGTGTGTGCAAAATGAATCACAAAAAACACAAAAACACATAATCTATGTTAACCATATTTCAAGCACTTCTTTGCAATCAAATATAGTATGCCATCGATATTGGCAATGTGGATTGAGTTAAGTTTGCTCTCCTCAAACTATACGATCCTCTTAAACAGGAAGCCATATCTAAGTCACCTATTTGAGCTGTAAATAGACTTGTAGACAAAAGGAAATCAGGACCTATCATTTAGTTAAATTTTCAAAAAGTTATAATAATGATGATAATGATTATTTTTCCAATTGTATATGAGATTTGGAACAGATATCATTCAATAAATGGCAAGGATAAACAGATTCTTTAGGTGTTGACCCTGATGGAACTGGACACGCTTCACATGTCTAAACATGATCTTAAGACCTGTGGACGAGCTTCAATATGTATCAGTTCCACGGGAGTACACTCGGGGTAAAATACTTCAAATTATAATTTTATTTATTTAATTTATTATTTTTGGCATAGCATTATATTTGTTTCAGTTCCACAATGTAATGATTTGATGGTTGTATATATTGCAAAATGATTGCCACAATAAATACACTTAATGTCCATTACCACATAGTTACAAGTTTTTTTTCTTGTGATAAGAACTTTCAAGATCCACTCTCCTAGCTACTGTGAAATATGCAATACAATGTTTTTAACTATAGTCACCATGCTGTACGTTACATCCCTATGATTTACTCATTTTATAACTGGAAATTTGTACCTTTTGACCCCCTTCATTCATTTCACTCATGCCCCCATCATCCATCTCAGACAACTACCAATCTGTTCTTTATATCCATGAGCTCAAGTTTTTTTTTTTTTTTTTTTTTTTGGTTTATTTTAAATTCCACATATAAGTGAGATTATACAGTATTTATCTTTTTCAGTCTGACTTATTTAACTTAGCATATGCCTTCAATGTCTATCAATGTTGTTGCAAATGGCACAATTTTCTTCATTTTTGTGGCTGAATAATATTCTGTTGTACATATGTACCACATTTTCTTTATCCATTCAACCATTGATGGGCATTTAGGTTGTTTCCATATCTTGGCTATTGCAAATAATACTGCAATGAACATGGGGGTGCACATATCTTTTCAAATTAGTGTTTTCATTTCATTTTCTATGTTGCCTCCAATCTTGGCTATTACTAGTAAAGCTACAATGGACATAGGGGTCTTTTCAAATTTGTGTTTTTGTTTTCTTTGGATAAATACCCAGAAGTGAAATTGCTGGGTCATACAGTAGTTCTACTTTTAAGTTTTTTTGAGGAACCTCCACAGTGTTTTTCCATAGTGGCTGCACCAATTTACAATCCCACCAACAGTGCAGAACGTTCCCTTTTCTCCATCCTCGCTAACATTTGTTATTTCCTGTCTTTGTGATAATAGCCATTCTAGTATCACAGAATAGAACGTGAGGTGATATCTCATTGTGGTTTTGTTTTGCATTTCCCTGATGATTAGCGATGTTGAACATCTTTTCATATGCCTGTTGGCAATCTGTATGTCTTTTTTGTAAAAATGTCTATTCAGATCATGTGCCCATTTTTTAACTGGATTGTTTGTATTCAAATTATAATTTCAAAATGGTTGGCTCTAAGCAATCAAATGCAGTAAACACCTAGATACATTTTGTAGCTTGTACTGTTCCCGGTAAAGAATTACAAAAAGATAGCAAAAAGGCTGGGTTTCATTAGAAGAAACACTTTTTCCCCTTTGTAGAAAGTCATGAGCATCTGAACTTAGAAAGCTATACGCACTTCTGTTTAGTGATGCCTGAATATATTTTATTAGAGGTGGATGGAGTGTAGAGAATGACTAAAAGAGTGACATGTGAATAAGTGGTGGTAGAGGAGGGAGCCTGGGACTTCAGTCCAGAAAGGTAAAGGGTGAGAGAAATAATGCTTAAAAGCAAACAACAACAGCAACAACACAGAAACCTAGATCCTTACTAGGGGAATGAAATGATTTACCGTTCACCACATTGTCTGATACTCCATCTATAAAGTTGCCTGGGAGGGTGAAAGCTCCCAGACCTATCTTTGATGACTTAAAGAAAAGGAACACCTAATCTCATGGTAGAAAGAGACCTTAAAACGCATGTAGTTCTAAAGCCAAAGATGAGCTAAACAGAGTGATCCAGTAGCCCCTGAATTAGCTTTACTGATTGGACTTTCCTGAGTGTTTGCTGCAGTTTATAAAACAGATACCACGGTACAAAAACTCCAGGAAGGCTGTTCTCGCTGGTGGTAAATGATTCTTAGAAGTGAATATTCAGCAGGGTTTTGAAGGAAAGGAAAAAAATATTTCTGAGAGAAGACAGGTACAATAATGAGGGTAAAATATTTCTAGGGCAGTCTGTTCAAACTTCCTTGATTATGACCCATGATAAATGACCCATATAAAATGCATTGTGTATTGTGACCCAGAAAACACACCGCTGTAACAAACCTTTCAGAAAAGAACGCTCACCCTTATAACATGCAATGCACTTGGGAACTTTCGCTTTTATCTGTTCTATTTCAGTTCTTTCGAAAAAATGCTGGTTGCAAATCACTAAATTGATTTCATGATTAATTAATGGGTCACTACAGGCAATTTGAAAATAAATAAATAAACTCTTCCAGAGACTGGTAGTACAATTGCCTAGAAAAGGAAAGAATTCATTTTAGCCTAGGCAGAGATGAGGAAAATCATGTAACGGGAGGAGGAAAATACACAATAGCAGAGGTTCTGGAAGTCTCTTTATACAAAACTTCAAGACAATAACACCTCACAGTGCTGTCACTAGGAATGAAACATAGCTTAGTTAGAGTGGTTGACTTATTTCTTGAGATCACAACATATTAATGAATTATCCTGCCTCCAGCTGGTTCTCTCTCTCTCTCTCTCTCTCTCTCTCTCTGTCTCTCTCTCTCTCTCTCTCACTGTCAACCCCAGGTGCAGGGGCTTCTCTTCTAGTTTCAACACATTCAGAGAAACAGTGAGTCTGTTACTAGATCACAGGCGAATGGCAAGTGTCTTGCAAGGTGCACTGAGTTTACTCAGAACTAGGATTTCTGTTAGACTTTAACTCTGGGCTGGGAGGAGGAAAACAAATCTGTTGGTTCCTTGAGTGCTCTAAGGTAGCATCCTATCATTTGGAATGCGTCATTCCATCCTATTCAAATCTTTCTCACTTCTCAGCATCTTCATGAGCCTCTCCATCCCTATCGTGGCACTTTACTTACAGCAAACCTTTCCCATCCCTGAGTATGTATGCTCAATGCCTGACAGTATTGGGTATCTGCTAGATTCAATTACTGCCTGATTATTTAGCTGAATATTTTTAAAAAATTTACATTAAATATGAATAGATGTTTGGCTGATTTTTCCTGTTATGAAAGTTTTTCTAGAAAAGTAAAATCGTAATCATAGCCCAGTTTAAAGAAAACTGTTTTATTTTTATTTTTATTTTCATGAAAGTCACATTATACAATACTACTTATATCATTCAATTGTTAGTATTACAGAGAGAGAGAGAGAGAGAGAGAGAGAGAGAGAGAGAGAGAGAGAGAGAGAGAGAGAGAGAGATCCATCCCTTAAAGTTATATTCATTTTTAACCTGGCTAGGAAAATTAACCTATTTATTTTTTTAAAAATTTCAATCTCTTTGGTAAAATGTTCATTTTGTTCTTTTTGTTTCTAAGTTCATTAAACTGCCTGTCTGTCATTTCTTGCTTCTCACTGAGTTTTTTCAGAACTGCAATCTTGAAATCACTGTCATTTAAGTGACTTTTTTCCATGTCTTTAAGTTCACTTTCTGGAGACTTTTCATTATTATTTCTCTTCCTAGGCATCTACAGGAGTGGTTTCTGCAACAGGTTGATAGGAAGAGATCTTTCTTTTGCTTTCCAGTAGGTGTTGGTGGAATGTTTTATTTTCTCTCCCACTGCAGTCTTTTATTCTCTCTCACACTGTAGCAATATATTTTTCTTTTGCATTGTTCTGGCTTCTCAAGCGATGGTGGTTTCCCTGGAAGGTTGGCTTCTCCTCTGTGAGCAGATCACCTGGGTCTCAGGGCACTGCCTCCGTGGGGTGATATGGAGAGCTTCTGAAGTCGCAATGCTCTTCCTTTTGATGACTTGATTTGTGGGTCTCTCAGGTGTGCCTGTGTGCCGTGCAGGGAGTCGTTTGTTGAATTATAGCTGTTCAATTTATTGAAATTCCAGGGGAGATTTCAAGAAACACTCCTCATGCCACCATTTCTGTGATGTAATCACTTAATTTTTAAAATTCTCTGCCCCATATATGACAGAATATCTTTCTTACCTTTTTGGCTTATATATATATATTGCATTTTATGTTGTATACTTTATTTCCTTAACACTTTTCCCCTTTTTTGTGTTTTTTTTTGTTTGTTTGTTTGGTTATATTAATAGTTAATTTGGTTGGGTCATATCTAGTATTTCAAGTAAAACTGATATAAAACATATACCATGTCTGTAATAGTCTGAGTTGAATCAGGAATAGAAACCACACAGTTTAGTATAAAGTTTAGTATAAAGGTTTAGTATAAAGAATTATTAAGTCCTGATAAAGAGTGACTATAAGGAAATCATATATGGTATTCTAAAGCTGATGGAGAATACCCAAGGAAGGACAGACTTGTAAGGGTCCTCCTCTCCAAGGCTGGGGTTCAGCTACTATTGGGGGTGTAATTTCTGACCACTGGATATCAGACAAGTTTGCTGGTTTGTTCTGGCCACAGCTGATCTGCAGTCCATTTGGAGTGCAGGTGATCAGGAACTCATAGGGTGGGCATGCAGAGAAAATGGGAGCCCAGACATAGGTGCATTGTGCCCTGGTCTGGAGTGGGAGTGGTGGCAGGTGCAGAGTATGGGGTGTGGGTGGGCTGTCAGCTGTAAAGTGAGTGATGACTCAGGGCACTGGTGTTTGCAGGAAGCCTTGGGGCCAGTTTCCAAGTTGAGAGGGCTGCTCGAAGGTATCACAGGCCAGGCAAAGGCGGCAAGGCTGCTGCTTTCCTGTGTGCGGTAGCAGCAGGAAATACCAGAGAGCACCATCCTCTTGCAGTGTCTCTCCAGTGCCCTCTGCTGAGAAAACTTAATATGGTGCTTTCTGTGTAGATGCTTAAAGTTCTGTCTATTATCACAGAGCATATACTACTGAAGGGTGAATTGGAGCTGAGGGACAATAAATTGATAACTGGCACAGTGTTTACCTAAGTATTGATGTAGTTGTCAAGGATAAATGTATTTGGGAAGTTGTGTATGGATACACCGGCAAAAAGAATCCATGTCAGGATGATATGTCAGTAATGGACAACTAAATACAATTAAACCACATTTTTCAAATGGTTGGACAATAAAAGTATTAAGATGTATTATTTTTTCTATATTTTATTTTAAAGTTGTTTTAAAAACTTGAGGTGTATCATACATATAGTTAATGGCACAAATCATAAATGTATTATTTTTTGAGTTTTTACATATGTACCTACAATTGAAACTACTACTCAGATCAAGATAGAATTTCTCCACCACTCAGGATGGATATATCATTCCTTTCCCAGGTAAAATCCTCTCACTTTCACCATAGGTAAGCACTAATCTGGCTTCTATTGTTTAGGAAAATCATGAAACTGGAACCCCAAGTAAGTTCTCTGTTGTGTCTGGCCTCTTTTGTTTAACATGATATTTTTGACATTCACCAACCTTGCTATATGTATCAGTTTTTTGTTTGTTTGTTTTTTGTTTTTTTTGGCATAACATTCCATTATATGCATATGTCACAATTTAATTTTCTATTGTAGTTTTTAGCTATTATATATAAAGCTGTTCTAAACATGAGTTTTTGTGGAACTATGCACTCATTTCTTTTAGGTACATATCCATATATGGAATTGCTTGGTTATAGTGCTTTAGAAATAGGTCATGTTTAGCTTTAATAGATACTGTCAAACATTTTTTTAAAGTATCTGAGCAAATTTCTATTCCTACCAGTATGTATGAGAGTTCCAGTTGTTCCACATTGCTGTCAACACTTTATATTGTCGTCTTTTGTTTTTAGCTATTCTTGTGAGTAGTATTTTTAAGAATTAAAATTAATTAGAACTGTACAATTATATTTTTCAGTCTTTATAATCTTTAATTATATATTTATCTTCTTCATATATTTCTCATGTTCTGATTTGATTAACACAAATAACTCTTGTTCACCCCAAATGTTATTTGAAATTTCAAAGTAAAAATATCAGCAAATGTAGCCTTTGAAAATGTGTTCTAAATTTACATATGTTTCCACATTGTATTATAAATATATACTATTTATTATAGTGTTCTGTTTTTTAAATACTATAATAAATGTTTATTCATTCAGAAAGCATACAAGATTCTTTATGATTCCAAAGTAATTATTATGATGATCAATTATCATTGTATAACATTTCAGGGGAAAAATTCTGCTTATGTGAGTCTTTTGCCTTATTAGGTCCTCTAAAAGTAAATGGAATTTCTAGGTAAACATTAAATACATTTACCTAGTAATCATATAGCATGGTGTTTTTAAGAGTATAGGCCAAGAGTCACACTACTTGGTTACAATCCTGGCTCTGCTAGAATGTTGAATAAGAAATTTTCTGTCTTTGTTTCCTAATTTAAAAAAATGGGATCAATGATACCAATACGTAGCCATATGACTCAGGGCAAGTTACTTAACCTCTCCATGCCTTGCTGTTCTCAGCCGTAAAACAGGGATAATAATAGAGTTATTGTGAGTATTACAGTTAATATATACATGTAAAACACTTTGAGTAGTGCCTGGCACTTAAATAAATGCTATGTCAATATTAGATATTTATTATTAATGTAGAGGAATTAGTTAAGCTGAAGAGTTGCATGAGGATTATGTAGTCCCAAACAGCAGTCAATATATTTTTCAATCCCAGAAAGACCCCCAAAATTTTAAGATCCATCTATCTATCTATCTATCTATCTATCTATCTATCTATCTATCTATCTATCTATCTACCTACCTATCATTTATCTTTTTTGGAAAACTCAGCAAAATCAGAAGACTTAGGTTCTGGCTCTCAACTACTTTACTTACTAACATCTACTTTAGAGAGCTGTCATGAAGGTAAAATCGGCCTGCTCAGGAAAAGCATATTGTAAATTACTTAAAGGACTATTATAATAATAGGCATTAGATTTCCTCTACATCACTGTGGCAATTCAGAAAGGTGCAAACTCCCTCAGCTCTCCCTTCTTCTTCCCTGACGCTGAATGTTTTCATTGTAAGTACTTTTTTTCTATCAGTGAGAAAAGTTTTGTCAGTTGAAAGCCAAAGGCAAGGCTAAAGATGGAGGGCAGTCAATTAATTATAGGCACTTCTGAATCCTGATACCTAGCTGGGTTTAGGCAGCTGCGGGGAATCAGCAGCGCCCTCTGGGGTACATAACATCTCAGGGTCCACCCACCTTCTCACCTTGAGCCCTCTGGTTGTCGACCCCACCCGAGACCCAGAGCACGCCGGGAATTGTAGTTTCTGAAGGCCCAGCTCAGTCAGCGCACGCGCTCGGAGCTCCCTCCTTAACCCACCTCTCCACCCCACCCCCGACACTCCCGGATAAGGAAGCGGCTAGTGATGCCACGCGTTCTGAGGGCGGTGGACGCGGGCTTCTGGGAGTTGTAGTCGCTGGGGACAGGCGCCGTCGGTTAGGAGACGTAGCTTTCCATGGGGTCCGCTAGTGCAGTCGGTTCCCCGCGGGAGCCGCGGGCTCACTCGGCAGCTTTCCCCAGACTGCGCTTCCTCTGAAGCTGAGGAGGCGCTTTCGTTTTCCCCGGCTCCCCTTCTCCGGTGCTGGATGCTCCTTGCCCTGCAGTCCACTTCTCTGCCTAGTCCCCTCTCCGGTCCATCTCCGAAGCTCTAGTTTAGCGGGACTCGCCCTCCGGGAGACACAGGGCCGCGACCTTTTTAAACCTGGTCTCCGCCCTCTGAGACCGTCCTCATTCGGCCCCTCACACCGGCTTCCACCACTGTCCCCTTTTTCTCTGTCTCGGCACCGCTGCACTCACGCTCCTTCCACTACTTTTTTTTTTTCCTCTCTGCAGGGATGGAAGCTTCCTGGCGCCAGGTGGCCGGTGGCCGAGGCCGAGCCCGTGGACGGGCCACTGCGGTCCCCTCCTCGGGAAATGGAGTCCATCTCCGCGGCGCCGGAAGAGGGCGAGAAAAGGGGTCGGTGGGCGCTGCGGGTCCCGGCCCCAGCCCGGGAGGAGCCGCGACCGCCGCGGCTGCAGGTAGCTCAGCCGGGCGCAGCCCCACGGGATCTGAAGCTCTGCAGACTTCCGTAGCCGGTGGTGAGAATGGCTCCCGTCCTCGGTCTCACCTGGATGTCTGCTAAGGCACTTAAAAGTCAGAACTGCTTCTGCCCTTGCTTTCATTCACTTGTCCTTCGGGAGTTGATTATTGGCCTCACCTCTCAAAACCTTTCAGGCAGCTACTCTCTTCGGCATTCTAGGCAGATTTCCATCTTAATTTTATCTTAATTTTAATTGATGTTAATCAGTGACTTCTCTGTCCAGTATTGTTCCCGTCACTCTTTGCCTACTAAATCCCTAGACCGAAAGTTGCAAATTTTGGCCTGGAGGTCTAACTTAGCGTATACTATTGTTTAGTTAATACATACTTTTAAAATCTAAATTGGTTCTTATCTCTCTCTCTCTCTCTTTTTTTTGTGTGTTTGTTTTTCTGTTCTTTTTCAAATTCTCATAAAAATCTGGGTAATAACTTTTCTTATGAAATAATATTTTGTGACTTTATTGCCTTTGTGCATGGCAACAGTTAGCTGTACTGAGTCATAAAAATCCCATTTAAATTGGGTTTAGTACTCCATTTCTCATTGTCTCCTATTTCTGGGGCCAGTTGTCATTTTCCATCTCTACCTGATTGTTTTAGTTTAGTAACTTTAATTGTCTACGTCTGTAAGTACTTTTGCTTCTGGTACTTTTTTCCGTTCTTATTCACAAATTTCATGTCCTTTTCTGGATGTATCTGGTGTGGCCTCCTGGCGCATGTCAATAGCCTTCATTCAAGGCTGTGTTGTAGTGGAGCCTGAGAGTATACATACAACTCTAAATCGTCCTTACTAATGGAGGAGTGTTTGGGGCCGTGGGAATAATCCCTGAATTCATTTTATTTTTGTGTTTGTAATGTATTTTTCAAAGTACATGTTTTGGGGGGAGGAGCAAATTGAGCTTCTGAGTGCTTTTTCTCCTAAGCTAATTTTCCAGTAGGTAGTATTCTCTTAGCTTTCAGTTACAGAGTTTATGGTGGTGGTGGTGGTGGTGGTGGTGAGGTTTACAAGTTGGAGACCTATGAACAGTTTTTGTAAACTTTCTTGGATTTTATGGATAGTAGAAAAGCAGGCATTCTTAGCCTGGATAATTGAGATTTGACTGTAAGATATAACGAGTGAGAAGGCTGCTTTGTCAGCTTTCCTTGAGATGAACGTATGTGGATACATAGATCAGGTTATGAATGTTTTTATTATATTTGGTAATTCAGTCTTTTAAAAAAAATGTATCCTTAAGCACTGATTTCCCATAATTACGTACATTTCTCATCTCTTATCGTATATCAAGATTTGAGTCATATCTTATAGCCATTACTTTTCTCCTAATGCTCAAAGATTCCTACGTCACACTGTACGATTTTCCTCCAGTTTTACTTGAAATACTGCCTAGTCCCTGACCACACTGGCTGCCACAAGAAAAGGAAAACATTTCATGAGGAAATAAAACGTAAAGTTTCATTAAGTACCAATACACCACCTAAAAATAACAAAGCTTATTTTGCTAGTGGCTCATCAACTTCAAGCATAAAGTGAATTTTAAATTAATTATTAAAAATTTTAAATTAGTAAACTTAAAATCCTCTCAATATGGGCACTAATGAATTCAGAGCAATGCAGTATGTTTGTGGCTCGTTTCTTAAACTCCAGTTGCTGTTCATAAGAGTATTAGCACTTACTTAGCGCTTGAAGAAAATTCCCATGGTCATTGGTCGTGAGTTTGAGTCTCACTGGGAATGAGCTATGAAGTAATCTAATTATTACTACTTTTTTGTATTATTGTTTAACCAGGTAACAAAATGAGAAGTACAGACAGTGCTAAAGAGAATAGTGGAAGAACTAATCCAAAACTTATTTAACGTTTCTTTTTGGAAGGAAGTTGTATGAAGCATATTTTCTGTGTTTGCAACATTCTGCGTGAATTAATGTTAAATATAGTACATGTTTTGTGACCACATTTTAATTAAGGCAAAAAGTCCTTGAGCTTTCTAAGAAGCAGATTATATAAATGTAGTGGGAATACAGGGAATATTGTTTCTTCAGTCTTTGGTGGGCCAGGCCAGGATGGTCTGTAGTGTGGAAAGGGGTAGTTTAAAAAAGCACCTGCCTCCCACTGATTTGGATGTGCTCCGAGTGGGCATGTTTCCCACCTCTTAAAAATCACTGTGTAAGACTTATTTTTTAAACATACAATTTTATTTTTTGTTAAAATGTCCTTATCTTGAGATTGCTCACCAGTATTTTGATACTTTTATCATACCTTTATTTTTTTTTTTTTATTGCTTTGTTAGTCATTCCTTTTCTAGAATAACTTGTTGCATTTAACAGGATATTTAACAAAAGTGAAAATTTTCATTGTGGTATTCCCTTTGGTTGTGTGACAAGAAATTTGAAAATACTTTTTTTCATGGATGATAGAAAAGTAAAATGCTCTAAAGATGATTTTTAAATCTGTATTAAAATGACATATTAGTACAGCATGCCCTGCATTTTGAGAGATTGTTTTACAGAAATGAATCTCATTTGTTTTCTTTTAAGCAGAATTACTGTCTCAAAGGAAATTTGAGGAAATCAAGAAGGCTAATCAAGCTGCGGCCAAAAAACTTGTTGAAGAACACTTTAGCTCTTCCTCTGAAGAAGAAGGAGATGAAGATTTTGAAGGAAAACGGGGAAAAATAGTTGCTAATACATTTATAACTTACACTACTCAGACAGGTACTGTATGATCTTTTAAATTTTGACTTTATATTAATGAAAATATATTCCTGACTTTTTAAAAACACTTTTACTCTATGTGGTATAGTTTTTGCATCTTAGGAGTGAGCATTTTTGTGTTGTAGAATTGAATTTTTGTGTTTTACTATATGTACATTTTATTATTAGTGTATAACACTAATCTTTCTGTAAAGCACGTAGAATGGCAATGTCCTTTATAGCCTTAGTGGTTCCTTGCTGCCTTTAAGTGGTATTTCATTAGAATGCTGGGAGGGGGATGCCAAAGCTCCTCATGAGATGAGTGGTCCAAGTTGTTTCTGGTTATGATTTGATTGGACTTCACTTTGATTACCCCTTTAAATCTAGTCTTCATTTTTTCCCCTCTTTTTCATCATGTTCAATGTGTCTTGAAGTCTATTTTATTTCTTGACTTTATTTTATATATTACAACTTTATTTTATATATTACAACTTTCAACTTTTATACTTAAAAAAACAAAACCTTAAGTCTTCTTGGGTTTGATGTGTACAATTACATTATATGTTGTTTATATCTGGGTTACTCTTAAAAGCCATATTTGTTTATGAGAAAGAGGGCCAAAGTGATGCTGCTATGAAGGGTTTGCTACTAAATGTAAAAATAGATTATTTTAAAGGTAAGTGCTATACACTTTCAACATTTTATACTTAAAGTCGTTATTAGAACATTCTTGTTGTATTATCAACATTACTGTAGTTGGCTGGGAATACTGATGGCATCATGAGGATAGATACACATCGTCAAGTAGGTTTCCAAGGAATTTATCATATGTGCCGAAGAATTAAGGTTAGGAAGCTTGACTAAGTCTGGCTTAGCCAGGTAAAAGTTGATAAAGGTTTGGAGGACTTCTAGAGGACTTCATCGTAGAAAGTAACCTTAAGAAGCTTCCTGCTTCAAGAGGACCTCACTTAAACGATTCTAGGTAGAGGCAGATCTTATTTTTAAATAGGAAATTCAGTGATGTAACTCAGTATTTCTTCCTAGTGTTTAGGAACCATCATTTGTAAGTTTTAATTAACTTTTAATTTGGCGTTCATCTTAAAAGTGTTAAGGCAGTTTTTCTTATGCTGTTTTGCGTCAAATCCATAAATACTGATTCTCGTCCCTTTGTGTAAGGAAGGAAATTTGATCAATAAATACCAGAGTAATAAGATGGTTTCCATCTCACGTTAGTGAATTGGACACCAGAACTTTACCAAAGAATTTCATTCTTTTTACTTGGGCACAGCCTTTGTACTTTTGTGATTCTTCTCTTAAATTTCAGACTTGCATGGTCAACTTCCTGATGAGTATGTCTATCTTGCTGGCCTGAGCTATGGACACGTCAAACCATATGTTGAACGATAACTCATTTCTTCTCCTGTTTTCTTTATCTCAATTAGTAGCACCACAGTTTTCCTGTTTACCCACGGAAGCCAGAAATCGGGGAGCAGGGATGGTACATATGTGGGTTTCATTTACCACCACTTCTCCTCTCTTCCCGTGTCAGACATCTCATCAAGCACAGCATTCTCTCCTTCCTAATCTTGACATCAACATCAACTTTTAAAAGCAACACAATCTAAATGTGACCAAGTCCTGCTTGAGTTTTACTTCCTACATTTCTTAAGTCTACCCCTCTTCTCCCTACATACTAACATTGCCTTAATTCTGGCCCCTACAGCTGTTTAATATGTGAATTAAATCCACATAACTATGAGGTAAAACTTACTATTTTAAAGATGAGAAAACTGAGATGAATAGATACTTAGGTCATTTTTGGTTTATCTGCTGTAACTGCCTCTTAACTGGTACTTCATGCTTCTAGTCTTGGCCTCCTCATACTCATTTTTCTTCAGTTGCTAGGGTAATCTGTTTAAAATGCATGACTTCAAATGCCATGCAATCTACCGTGACATCCTGGGCAGTGTACTTTATTGTTGCAGCCAAACTTTAATACAATTTTCAAAGAAATCTTACATAAATCTTATAAATAAAAGATTAGACTTTATTTTGTTAAAGCCGATTTCATCTTGTTCTCATATTCTATTTTACGTGTTAGCTGTTAAATTAGATGAAATTTAAAATGTTACGCATTTGCTAAAGCCAGCTATACTGAAAAGCAAAATAAGCACACAGAATATGATTATCAAGTCTGCTTTTAAGGATACTCTTTAAACTTCAATGTTTATTGAAAATAAAGCAGTTATCTTTAATTTTATAATTTTTTCTTTGTTTTGGGAGTAATTTTATGTATATTTTGTTTAATATCCTAAATTAAATTTTATGTTTACATTAAAGTAGAGCAAGTTTTTGTAAGTGCTGTGTTTACTTACATCATTTTAGAAAGTAAAGAATTATCCAAGTGTCTTACTTATTTAATTTTTCTTTTTGGTAATTTAAATTTTGCTTTGAACCATTTTATTGGCATAAGTTCTGTACTTACGATAGTTTAATAAGCTATTACTCAGTCAACCTCTGTTGAACCATCTTTATTGGACTAAAGGTATGTAGGTTTATTTCTCATACACTAAAGTGACTCATAGTGCTGCCCTTTTGGTGTTGTGTGCTTTTGGGTAGTTTCTCTGCCTTTGATTTTACTGTTACTGTTATTTCTTGGACCTTCCTGTAGTAACCCCTTGCAGCAGCATAGTGTAGGTTAAGAGGGCTCACTTTGGAGTCTTACTGAAGTTGTTTAATTGCTCTGTGCTTCAGTTTTCTGATCTGTAGAATGAAGATAAATATAGCTCATTTAATTCCACTGAAATACTAATAGAACAGTGCAAGCAAATAAATGCTGAGGAATTACTTAAAGTAAATGTAGGCTAATAAATGTAGGCTAATATTTTTTTTCTAAGCAGTTCATGCTTCCTTTTTAAGCAGAAATAATGAACATAATTTAATGAAGCAAGGTTATTATACAGTAAAGACCCGAGGATCTTTTCATTCAACAAGTTTTTATTAAGAATAAGCTATATGTCAAACACACACACACGCACTTATATTTAGGCTAAATGGTTCTGCTGAACTTTGACTTTCAGTTCGTTTCGTTTTGCTTTTTGCTATGCTTTTCCTTGTGACTTGACAGCGTGCTGCTCTTACCTATGGCTCTGCCCCCACTAAATTTGTTAAAGACTCTTAACAGCAATAAGAGCAAGTGTACTCTGAGGGAGGGATGAAGTACTGCTTTTGAATCAAGTACATAAGATTTAATGCATGGGCTCTATGACCTCTTGGCAGCTCACTGGTTGCTTTTTTTAAACTTCTCATTTTCAGCTATATTTTGAGCTGTTGATATTGCTAGACAGTTCGTGCATAATGTGGTGCTGTTAGTGAGTGTGTATTATTTTCAGATGTTGCTTAACATGAAGTTTTCAATTTTTTAAATTTCAAGATGGAGATACATGTGAATTAGAGCGAACAAAACAGTATGTAAATGAAGCTTTTCAAGCAGGGGCTATGACATGCTTAATTTGTATTGCTTCAGTGAAGAGAAACCAGGCAGTAAGTTTTTCTCCTTATCTATACTAAATGTATCTCCCTAAATGACTTATATTGTATTTGCAGTACTGAACCCTTTATTATGTTTTTGCTTATTTTTGTTTAAAAATGCTTCATTTGAGAAATGTATTGATCTTTGTTTTGTAAATCTGGAATTTAAAAAATTACCTCTAAATGAGCATCAATATTTTTAGCACTATTAATATAACTGAAGCAAGTATCTTCATTTTTAATGCACATGTCAATTTGATAAAGCATTTTTAGTATCTTTGTACTTTAGAGATTCCCACAAATACTGCAATTGTTAAAATGGACTTTATTTCACTACATTCCGTAGGTTTAGAAAAAGATAGATAAGGTCCTTGCTTTCAAGGAAGGACCTAGCAATGACACGATTTATCAGTGAGCTTTTCTTGTGTTGAAGACACCGTGGAAAGTGGCCTAAGGTCATTGGGGAGAGATGGAGTCAGACATAACTCGTATACTTAGAGGCCTAATGGCAAAGTTATCTATATGTAAATTTTAAATGTCATTAATGAAGCAATTAAAGGGAAGTGATGACTGAATATGATAGACTCAACATTTAGACCTCAGATGAATCCACTGCTTTTCTAGCAGCATGGCCCAGAGAAAGGAAAATCAGGAAATGGTTGGTCATGTCGAGTGAATCAGAAATTTAACATGTGTTGGGTAGGGTAGCTTAGCAGATGCAGAGGCCGTCAGTGCCTGGAGTCATATGTGGTTGGTTTATTCTGATTTCATCTTCAGTGGATGAATAGTCTCTGCATGTGGCTACAGTCGCACCTTAAACACTTGCTGTGTGTGGATTTTTTTTTTTTTCAACCTCAATGCTTTCTCCTTGGGGACTCAGCCAGTACATGGGTGTAGTGCAGAAGCGCAGGGGAGTTACATTCCACCACAGGGAACTGGTGAATGTGCCCCAGCCTCTTCTCTATTAGGGGTTGGAGCTGGGGTGGTCCTCGGCCTGCTTTTCATGGTTCTTTAGAGGGTCCTAGCAGGACTGCCTTTAGCGGGAAACAGTTCAGCATTGTACCACTTACTGGCGGTTCCTCTTCCCATCTTGTGCCCTCACTCCTGTATCCCAGTTCTTTTCTCAGGCACTGATTTGGGAGGAATACAAACTAAGAAGTCAGCTTTTTTTAATGCTATTGCCAGCTATATGTAATATATAATACACTACATGTCTGGTTTTATTAAATAATTGCAAAATGTTATAATGAAAGGAGAATTGATTTTTATATCAAAGTGTTGGTAGGTTTTAAAAATTACTATTCCTTAAACTTTTATATATATATATATTATATATTTTCAAGTTTTTTGTTCACCTAATTTTTGGAATTTAGCATTAAGTGGTAGACTAATAGGTTTTATACAACAAAAGGGCAATATAAAGATTATATGTACATATTTGTGTTTAAGGATTCCTTTGTAGTACTATTTCAAATTGGAATAACCTAAATGTTCAACAACCAAAAATCGGTTAAACAAATTATGGTATATAAATCTACAGGATATATTGTGCAGCTGTAAATACCAGGTTGTATGAATATATTTGGTAAGGGCAAATCCTTATACTATGTAAAAAAAGGCTATAAAGTTTTATATCAGTCTGTACAGTATGGTCTCATTTTTTAAAAAGTATGAAATATATTTTTAAAAAATAACTGGAGGCTGTCCAGAATGTTAGCAGTAGTTATTTCCAGCTGACTGTATCTGGACGATTAATAATATTTTTCTTTAAAGTGTTCTACATTTAAATAAATTTTTATAAAGAACATTTCTTCTATGATTCTGGAAGGAGATTTTTTTTCTTTAATCCCTTAGTTTGCTCTTGACAATAATTTAGTGTGGTGCTCATTTTAAAATATTGTGTAATTATGAAAGAAAAATCATTGCATATGTGTTAATTTCTGATACTTTTGTCTTAGGTTTGGAGTTGTTCAGGATGTTTCTGTATCTTTCACATGCCCTGTATCCAGAAGTGGGCTAAAGACAGCCAGTTTCTAGTATCTTCTTTAACGGATGATGATTTTGGCAAGAAGGATTATCCCTGGCCTTGGTAATTTTTCTAATTTAGTTGGAATATCAAGTTGTAAAATAAATGAAAATTGTAGCTCATAAGTTGCTTTATTGGCATTTTCAGTATCCATGTTTGTCCTTCAGTTTCATTTAGTTTGTGAAGATACGGGACATGGAAATGGCTTTTTCCCTCCAATTTGTATAACTGCTAGTTCCTTTCAATAACTAATTAGTCATTCAGACTATTTTTCCCCCCTACAAAACAGTTCCTTTGTTATCCTTTTTAGAGACCTTTCATTTCTTTTCCATAGGATTAGAATCCTTCATAATTTCAATACGTTGGGAGTTCGTATCATACATTAGTATCACATTGTGCAAGACTGTCATGTAACATATTTTGATCATAGGCTTCCCAATTTTATCTTCAAAATCTCTCAAAACTGCAGGTGTATATTATTCACTAGTAATTTTTATACATTTATTAGTTTGGCTTATTATTCATGGTTATTTGACCTTGAACTTCTGTTATATTTTCTGAAAGAGGTGGGGAGAGGAAATTTTATCTCTGCTAAATAACGACAGTAACAAATTTATCCATACTGGCAACCTAGAGGGTAGATTTACTGTTAAGATAATGAGGCATAAACTTTTGCTCTGTGTTCGCAAAAATATTCACTTTTGTAACTAATTTTATATTTGTAATTTTGAGTTCTTTTTAACAGAGGACCTCAAATTGTAAAAGACTCAGGCTTCAGGAAACGTGGATCCATATCAGATGTGGATCCTGTTATTACCATAAGTACTAATACACAGAGGTTGCCAAAAAAATGTATACACATTAAGAAAGGAAAAAACTATTAAAATTGTAATACTCTACAGTTTTAATAGTTTTTTCCTTTCTTAAAATGTGTATACATTTTTTTGGCACCTTCTGTATGTGTAAGCAGTAAAGGCCTTCATTGGATAAATTTATAAAGCTTGTGAAAGTGTGAGATGTTTAAAATATGGTTATGTTTTATATTATTCATTGAAGGTACTTTGTAGAAAATAGTTGTATCTATCTAGTGTTTACTGAATGAGTAGTGTCAAAGGTAAACTATTCATTCTTGTGGACTTAACCACTGTTAATACACAAATTTTTGTCAAATAAAGCTGAATAGCCTGATTAAAAAAAAAATTGTAACACTCAATATATACCGATAACAAAAGGTGAATACAAGTCGTGTGTACATTTTTTGGCACCCTGGTATTTGTAAAATTGTGGTAGTGTAGTTTTTAAAAACATTTTAGATATAGTAGGTACTTTGTAAAAATAATCCTCAGTCATCCGTGAGAGATTTTATTCCCATGTTACCAATGGGGCTATTGAAGTTAATTTAAGTGAAATGATGTCTTTAGATTTCTCTTAATCTTAAGTGGTGAAGCCAGGATATAGGTGTATTCTAGATATGTACTGTTTAATGCAGTAGCAACTAGCCACATCTGATTATTTAAATTTTTAAAAATTATGAAAGTTCTGTTCCTTTCTCAGTTGTATGCATCAGTTATATTTCAGGTGTTCACAAGCCGTATGTGGCTATTGACTACCATATTGGACTTGGCAGCTGTAGAACAGTTTCGTCTTCTCAGGAAATTATATTGGACAGAGCTGTTCTGGATGGTTGAAATTGATGTTAGTAAAATCTTGTTTTTTACTGATATAAAAATGGAGCAAAGAGTGTCTTACATAAAACTAATTGAATGTACTATATTATTAAGTGTAGTTATATTCCTGTCTCTCATGTCACTTTTAAAAATGAAATTAACATTAGTAATTCTTCTTTGTAGTCCAAAATGTAGGTTTGAATACAAACGATCTGACACACCTAGTAGGTACTATTGCTATTGTGGAAAAGTAGAAGATCCTCCTTTGGATCCGTGGCTTGTGCCTCATTCATGCGGCCAAGTATGTGAGAGAGAATTTAAACCTCCTTGTGGCCATAAATGTTTACTCCTCTGTCACCCAGGTGAGTTACGTATTACGTTTGTAATTGTGGTGGTTATTTCTGCTTACGTTGAGGCAAAAAAATTGTGAAAGTTGAATTCAGAACTTAACTTTACATAAGAAAATACTGAAAGGGAATGCCTTTTAAAGTATTAGTAAAGAAAACTGTAGAAATCACTAATAGATGTAAGAATGAAAGTTTTAACTTTTGATTTCTGATTTCTTTTTTCTTTTCATCGGATTCTAGGGCCCTGCCCTCCTTGTCCAAAGATGGTCACAACTACTTGTTACTGTAAGAAAGCAAAACCCATCCCTCGTAGGTGCAGTGCCAAGGAATGGTCCTGTCAGCTGCCATGTGGGCGGAAGTTGCTTTGTGGACAACATAAATGTGAAAATCCTTGTCACGCAGGTGAAAGGTCATACCTGTTAGCCAAAGTCAAAGCAGTCTCTGTTGCTTTTATAATGTTTCTGTGCTAATTTATCATTGTGATTTTAGGAAGTTGTCCTCCCTGTCCAAGAGTTAGTAGACAGAAGTGTGTTTGTGGCAAACAAATAGCTGAAAGAAGCTGTGCAAGTCCACTATGGCACTGTGATCGAGTAAGTATATATGTGTCTTGAAGGGTGGGTATTAAAGAATATGGAAAGCATGATTAGAAATACTAATTAGGTTTAGTTGGATAAAAGGAGAGGAAGAATAGTAACTGAGATGAATTCTATTCATGGTTTAGGAAACTTTTCCTATTTAATATTTTAATTACTGGAGGGTAACTTTTTTTCAAAGTGACAGCTATTTGTTGAATTTTGTATTCAGTACCTATGTACTCTCTTTCTTGCTAGCTCTCTCTCCCTCTCTTTCTCCTCTCTTCAGCCAACACTCCTCCTTCCTTTATGAGTTAATCCACTTGAGGAAGTAGGATTGATTTTGTAGATTGCTCGTCCTAGAATTCACATGGTTTTAGTACCATTTGCAAATTTTTGGTGGGTGACCATATGAAGCTCTTTTTGCTTTTTTATATTTTAAAAATATGCTCTTTGGTGCATAGGAAACGTTTGTGTGTGTGTGTGTGTGTGTGTGGAGTGTGTGTGTGTGTGTAAACATGTATATATTTATGTACATGTTTTATATATGTATATATGATACCTGTGTAAGATGTAAAACATGAGGAACATAAAGAAGTTGCATATTTGTTGTTGAAAAATGGATTATGTCATGTACAAAGTTTTTTTTAACTTTTAAGTCCTTCACTAGTGCTTATTGCATTTCATTTTAGGTATGTGGAAAAACACTGCCATGTGGTAATCATACATGTGAGCAAGTTTGTCATGTTGGTGCTTGTGGAGAATGTCCTCGATCTGGGAAAAGATTCTGTCCATGTCAGAAGTCAAGTAAGACTTTTTTTAAAACTTTAATGGGGTATGATTATTTTTCATGCTAACTGGAGTACTTTCCTAATTAGAGAACTCCTAATTCTCCGGGAGTTCATAATGTAGTTTCAATAATAATACAAATTTGATGTTAGATTTCTGTACATTTAGTTGAGAAGACAATATAGCACGTGGACTAGGAACTCAGACTTTGGAGTCAAGTATATTTGAGCTCAAATTACACTTTCGTGAACTATGTTTTTCTCAAGTTAAATAGGGACAATAATATTACCTTCTTCATAAGATAATTGTGAGAATTAAATGATAAAATGCACATAAACTATTTAATGTAGTGCGTAATGTGCACATAAAGGAAACCTCATACTCAAGCTGTTGTCATTGTGTATTGAGTTATAAGTAGATTTAGTTTTGGCTGCTTTGAGATAAAGGCATACCGTATATTATATTATATAAGATCCAGTCTTATATTACAGTAAAATAAGACTGGGCGTGATACTAATTTTTGCTCCAAAAGACGCATTAGAGCTGGTTGTGTGGCGAGGTCTTATTTTTGGGGAAACGCGGTAGAAGGGTTGCAGTTTGAGTCTACTTCCTTGACTGCACCAATACCAGCAAACATATGTATAAGATTATTGTCAACATCTGTCATAATATGTTTAAGGTGAGTTTCACGATGTTTTTAAAACTACATCTTTTTTTGTTAAATCTTATAAGGTTGTTAGAAAATTTTTTTTATAATTCCATATTGTGGAATTCTTCATAGAGGTTTATGTGATGTTATTCATTTCTTTCAGATAAATATTTCTGAAGTAGCGCCTAAAAATGTACTTCCTGAGGATGGTAACTTGTCATGTGTCAAATTGTTTTTTAAAGCATTAACTTGACAAATATTAGGGATCATTCTCATTAATTTTTTCCAATAGTTATGTAGATGCAAAAATTCAGTCTGAAAAAGCTATCATTCTTTAGGGAACCAAAGGAACATGGCACGTTTTTAGTGCTTTCTAATATTGTATCTTACTATTAACTTTTTGTCTGCTTTCAGAATTTTCTTTGCCTTGTACAGAAGATGTACCAACTTGTGGAGATAGTTGTGACAAAGTACTTGAATGTGGAATCCATAGATGTTCACAGCGTTGTCACCGAGGTCCTTGTGAAACATGCAGACAAGTTAGTCATCTCCTGCAATAACTACTGTTCAGAGCTATCTATTATAATATGTCAAATGGGATTGTTCTCGTTCTGTAATTGTTTTCCATTACTTAGTTTCATAAACATCTATGTTATGATCTGGATGAGTTTAGTAACCTAATATTTATGGTAAAGCAGTAGGCGAGTATACCAGCAATCAAATCCAAAAATTACCTTTTGTTTGTTTTTGTTTGGTAAAGTTTGAACAGTCTCACTATTATAGTCTAGAATGGGGTTATTGGTTCCCAGAAGACATTCCGAGCAATAATGAATTAGGCTTAGTGATGACGGAAAGAAACAAATGCCTGGACTTGCCTGAGACTTTAAAGTTATATGTGTCACTTTGGTTATAACTATACTACCAAGTCAAAAAGTTAGCTTACTAGATAATACAATTTTCTTGCTTTATTGAGACAAGATGTGCAGATGTCATGGTATGACTAGATGTAAGTGATTTTGATATGTGGTATTTTGCTATTTAATGTCAAATTCCTACTAAATTTAATAATGGAAATTCATATGAAATCTTTTGGAACAAAGTAGATACAAACAAGTATTTTAGGAAATTCAGCTTTAGTTTTGGTAAAGTCTCTCATACAAATTTGCTCTTAAAAGTTTTCTCCTTCATTTTTTAGTAATTAGAGAGATTGCAATGTGAAAAAAAATCATGTTAACAAAAGTTAGTTTCCATAGCATTTATTTGTTTCTTACAGGAAGTAGAAAAGCATTGTCGCTGTGGAAAGCATACAAAACGAATGCCATGTCATAAACCTTATCTCTGTGAAACTAAGTGTGTTAAGATGCGTGATTGTCAGAAACATCAGTGTAGGAGAAAGGTATGTGTAATAAACTTGGGACACTGATTTAAAATTTCTCTTGAATTTTTCTTTTGTGGGCCTGTGATAAGCACCATCTTGACACGTTCTTCAGATATCCAGGCATATTTTATGTTTCCCATATGAAATATTAATAAATATTCTAGTTTGATCTTAGTTGTTTGTATTAGTGGGAAATCTCACCAAGATTTTTAGACAATGGGCTCTTTTTGTCCTGCACAGAATTTTCTCAGCTTGGTTCTGGAGCTATTTCTGTTCCCCGATTTTAAAAGATCATAGCAGTGTTAAGAGTGATAATTCATTTGGTGGAAGAGGCTTAACTTCTATTGTGCAAACCTTATTTATAGACACTTGGTTCAATATATGGTCGACTGGAGTATTTTATTGAGTTTGTAGATTTACGGTCTTTTTTGGGTCCCTTGTATCATTATGAATTATCCCTCTATGTCTGGTAAGATTCCTTGTTCTTAAATCTATTGAAGTATAATGATTTCAACTTTCTTTTGCTTAGTGTTAACAAGGTATATATTTTTCCTTCTTTTACTTTTAACTTATTCATATCTTTATATTTAAAGTAGTTTTCTTATAGAGAGCGTTTAGGTATTGTTTTATTTTATCCAAGCTGAACAGTCTTTGTCATTTAATTCGGATGTAGATCATTTACATTTAATGTATATGTTAATATGGTTGGATTTAATTCTTATCATTTTACTATTTATTTTTTATTTGCCCATCTGTTCTTTGTTCCTTTCCCCTCTTTTTCTGATTTCCATTTTATTGATTGTTGTTTTTCATGAATTCCCTTTCAACTCCTTTATTTGACTCTCATACATTTTATACCCATGTATTTTATAAACCCCAAATGCCATGTTTTTTTTTTTGCTTTAAATAGTCAGGTATCTTTTAAAGAGTTTGCAAAAATAAGAAAAAGTCTTCTTTTATATTTATCATCAAACTCATTATTTTTGGTGCTTTTCATTTTTTTACATTAACTTAGTTTTCTGTCCATCTGGTTTCATTTTCTTTCTATCTGAAGAACTTCATTTAACAATTCTTGTAGTGCTGGTCGTTATTTCTTTCAACTTTTGTAAAATATCTTCAACCATTTTTTGTGAAAATTATTTTTACTATGGGATTCTAGTTTGACATTTTTTTCACTTTCTTTAAAGATGTTGCTCCACTATTTTTTATTATAGCTTGCATTTTTTCCAAGAAAGAGTGTGCTGCGATTATCTTTGTTCCTTTGTAATGTATCTTTTTTTTTGGCTATTTTTCAAAGATTTTTCTTTTATTACCAGTTTTCATCACTTTGTGGTGTTCAATGTTATAGCTGTCTTCATGTTTCTTTAGTTTGATTTTTATTGAGCTTCTTAGAGCTGTGGGTTTATTGTTTTCATCAGATTTGTGACGTTGTCAGTCTTTATTTCTTAAAATGTTTTTCCCCTATCCATTGCCTTCTGAGAGTGTAATGATGTGTATGTTATGCTACTTGAGGCTCACAGCTTACTGATGCTCTCTTTATTATTTAGTGTTTTTTAAAATTTCTGTGTTTTAGTTTATATAGTTTTGTCTTCAAGTTCATTAATTTTCTTTTTCCTTGTCTAATCTGTTTTTTTTTTTTAATCACATCTTATGTTTATCTCAGACATTATACTTTTTCCTTTTTGAGAGCAGGGTTTTGTTGTGTTTTTTTTTTTTTTATATCTTCCATGTCTGTCCTTAGCATGCTAATACTCTCTATCTTCTAATACTCTCTATCTTCTTGATATGGATGGACTATACTTATAGTGTCTATTTTAATGTCCTTGTCTACTAATTCTATCATCTGTCATTTCTGGGTCTATTTCTGTTGATTGATTTTTCTTCTCCTTTTGGGTTTTTATCTTCCTGCTTCTTTGCCTGCTGGGTAATTTTTAATTGGTTTCCAGACATTGTGAACTTTACATTTTTGGACGCTGGGTTTTTTGGTATTCCTTTAAATATTTTTAAGCGTTGTTCTGCGTCAAAGTTAAGTTTCTTAGAAATCATTTGGTCCTTTTTATTATTGGGGAATATTGGGGAGCAGTGTGTTTCTGCAGGGCCCATTAGCTCCAAGTCCAGTCGCCGTTTTCAATCTTAGTTGCAGGGGGCACAGCCCACCATCCTGTGCAGGAATTGAACCGGCAACCTTGTTGTTAAGAGCTCGCACTCTAACCAACTGAGCCATCCGGCTGCCCGTCCAGCAGGTCAGCGGCAGTTCATTGTCTTCAATCTAGTCGTGGAGTGCACAGATCACTGGCCCATGTGGGAATTGAACCAGCAACACTGTTCTTTAGAGCTCGCGCTCTAATCAACTGAGCCATCCGGCCGCCCCCCATTTGGTCCTTTTAAGGCTTGTGTTTTGTTAGGTGTGACCAGACTACCCTTTTTATCTAGGGCTAAGTTGGCCCCACTACTGAGGCAATGACTCTTCTAAGTACTCTCCTTGATTCCTGTGTATTAAGAGGTTCTTCCACTCTGGCCATAGTAAACACAAACTGGTCCCAGCATTGAATAATCTCTGGAAATCGTTATTTTCTTCTAGTGGTTCTTTCTTAGGTTTGGGGTAGTTTCCTCTTACACATGTACAGACCAGTACTTGGCCAAATACTTAAGGGGTCTCTCCTGGAATTCTCCAGAGCTTACTAGAAGTGGTATTGCTACCACTTCTTCACAAATTCTAGCCACACACTGGCCTCTCTGAGCTATGAATTTTGTCTACTCAACTTGGTAAGACCATCGGACTTTGCTTATGATCTTTCTCTCTGTGGTGCAACCTGGAACCTCCTGGCCTAACAGGACTTACTTTGTTTCTCTTCTCTTATGGATTGCTGTTCTGTGCTGCCTAATTGTCTAATGTCCAAAAACTGTACTTTATATATTTTGTCTGATTTTCTAGTTTAAGGCAGGAGAATAAATTTGGTTGTTGTTTCCTCCATCATGGTCGGAATCAGAAATGTCTAAGGGCTTATTCAGGCCATGGACCACGAAACCTTTTTTCCCCACACTGCCACTGGCAAAGTGAGAGTCACATAGTTTTAGTAAATATTTGTCTAATTGAGTGAACTATTTTGACTTTTAGTTGCTTTTCAGTAATGTGTATTTTATTTTGAGCTATTTTTATATACTGATACTTGTTCTTAAAGTAGGTTACAACCCTGAGTTTAAGACAATAGTAGTCTGTATTTTCTTTCCAAATTTGAATATATGAGAAGTCAAGGAAAGAGTTAGAATGGCAAGACGGACTTTAAGTAGTAGCCTTTTGTTCATGAATGAAAATTGGACAGGTCATAGACAGCTGTATTTCTCACAGACAGATATTGGAAATCAGGGAAGTGACAAAATAAAACTGAAAGCAAATAACCTATCTCTGCTTTTCTCCTTTAGTTAGTCTCGGATTCCATGGTGCCAAACTAATTTATACATTTAACTGGTTTTATTTCAATTAAAATTTTAAAATAATCAGGCTAATTGTTTGCCTGAATTGACTATAGGGTTTGACCAGAACTATTCCTTTGGTTATCAGTCTCTGCATAGCAGATAAGTAGAAATGAAACTATCGTACGGGAGTGTTTTAAATCATAGAATAATTAACTAAAACACAAGAAAATTTAGCTTGATTTCATTAAATTGGGATATTATCTATTTAAATTTGCAAGTTCTTAATATAGTGTATCAGAATAATGCTAATAATCTTGAATATTTTTATTCTTATATTGTAAAAAAGTAATTTTGTTTTCCATAAGTTTTGTGAAGAACTAGTAATGACATTCACATTGTGCATGGTTTTCAAATTACCTGTTCTTTTTATATTGCTTTCTCTTCAGTGTTGTCCTGGGAACTGTCCGCCTTGTGATCAGAACTGTGGACGCACTTTAGGATGTAGAAACCATAAGTGTGCATCTGTCTGCCACAGAGGTAAAATCTCACAATAGCTGTAATCTTATGTTTGTATGTACATAATGTTATAGTTTGTAGAAGGCTTTCACATTCATTATCTTACTTCATCCTCTTAACAACCCCGAGAAGGTAAGGGCAGTTGCCAAGATCATGATTTTATGGACAAGGAGATTGAAGTTAAAGAGGTTCAGTGACATTCTCAGGTAAATATCTAGGAAAGCAGTACAGTCAAGATTTGAACCCAGGTTTTTTGAATATAAGAGTTTCGTTCTTTCTGTAACACCATGTTTTTTCTTTACTTCCTCCCCACCTTCTCCACACAATTTTAAAATTAATATGTTCTTAGTTTTCTCAGTTTTATTTTGAGTTTTAAATGTTCATATGGAATTAAATCTAGTAAGGGATTGGATATATCCTAAGTCAGTAGTTCTCAAACTTTTTGGTCTCAAAACCCTTTTATATTATTTTGGGACCCAAAGAGCTTTTGTTAATGTGGGTTTTATCTTGATATTTGTTGTATTTGAAACTGAAGTAAAATGTAATATTATTTATTATTTTGTTTAAAAACAACATTAATAAACCCATTATATCTTAACACAGTAACATTTTTTTGTGAAAAATAACTTTTCTGAAAATAATTTTAGTGAGAATGATATTGTTTTACATTTTTGCAAATGTCTTTAATGTCTAGCTTGATAGGAGATAGCTGGATTTACATATCTATTTCTGCATTCAATCTGTTTTGGTTTCACTCGTCATATAGCTTCTGGAAAACTCTATTCTATGCATGTGAGATCTTGCAGACACCCTCTGAAAGGGTCTCATCAGTGCCTAAGTTATTAGACATTGAAAACTGAGTTAATGACCAATTTGGAGTATGTAGATATGAAATGGAATCTAGTAAAAGATGGTATAAAGTAACGGGAGAGCATGGTCTCAGAGTAAGAGGTCCTGGTTCAAGTCTGGACTCCGCGTCTTAGTGGCCTTATGACCTGGGACAAACTACTGTACTGTTTTGATTGTCTTCCTTTGGGATTACATGCATGCTAGGTACCGTAGTTAATGTCTTAATCCTGTCGGAAATTTTGCAAGGTTTGTGGCACTACTGTTGTTTACCATAATAAGGAAACAGCCAAAGAGACTTCTTGGCCCACGGTCACAGAACAAGTTGCAGGGTCAGGATGTGAACCCAACTTGAATGGTATTTCCATTATACCACATTGCCTCCCTGTTAGGAAAAGTGACAGATTCCATTAAACCCATAGACATTTTCCCGAGGATGTTCTCTGATTAGTCAGTGTCTTTAAATTGTGAAGTTTAGAACTAGTTTTTCAGTTCTCACCATTTTATTTCCTTTCATAGTCAATTACATCATTGACCATTAAATTTAAATTGAATTAACATTCTAAAGTTAATCATTAATTTATTTAATGCGTATTTTTGTGTGTCTGCTAAGTACCAGGCACTGGGATTACATGAGTGAACAATATTGACAAAGTGCCTACTCTTATGGAACTTACTTTTTTTTTACTCTCCCTCAGTTAGAATACAAAAATAATTAAATTAATATAGAATATCAGGTGGTATCACATATAGAAAGAAAATCAGAGTGAAATTAAAATGGTGATAGTGGGGATGGTATGTGCTATTTCGTGTCGTATGATCAGAGGAGGGCTCTGAAAAGACGTTTGTGAGGAGACTTGATCAAGCCATGTGGCAGGGAGTGGACTGGCATTCCAGGCGAGAAAGCAGTGGCTGCCAAGGCCCTGAGACAGGAGCTTGTGAAGTAACTGCAAGGAAGACTGAAGTAGGTTCTCAAGGGGACAAATGGCAGGAGATGAGGTCAGAGAGATGCTAGTATAAAGATGGCTGGGGAAAGGAGAATGTGTATAATGCTTTCCAGACCATTGGTAAAACACTGGCCTTTAAGTAGAAATCCTGACTAGTTGTATGACCATTAAAGAAATTGGATCAGTCGTTGAGAATTTTCTCACCAGGAAAACACCAAGCCTACTTGATTTTTACACATGCTTTTTAACAAATAAACATTTAAGGTACATATAAGTTCAGTCTCCTCAAGCAATTTGAGAGTCCATGTTAAAAAGGAATGTGCTCCAACTCATATCGTCTGAAAAGTAAAGTAAGAGAAAATTACAGGCCCATCTAACTCATGAACATGTTTGTAAAATACTAAGGTTTTCGCTACTCAAATCCAGCTATCCAGTACTATTAGGTATCTAAAACCTTTATCATAACCAACTTGGATTTATTCCAATAATGTGTGGTTGGTTTAACATTAGTAAACCTAATGATGTGATTCATCACATTAACAGATTAAAGGACAAATGAGGTTGTCTTAGTAAATGTCTAAAAAACAGCTGATAGAATTTAACATCCATATACGATGGAAACTTAACTAGAAGGGAGCATCATTAACCTGATATAAAATATCTAAAAAAAAGTTAGGGCAAGTATCATACTTAGTGGAGAAGTATTAAAAGCATATTCCCATCTGATGCTTGTTATCCTGTATTTATCATATATTTATAGGATTTGAAGCAAATCCTATAAATACTTCAGTATTCATCTCTAAAAGATGGAATCTTAATCTAAAAAAGTTAATATATTTCTTAATAAATCAGCAAATATCTGGTGTTCAAATTTCTTGTTGTTTCATAAATACCTTCATTTTATACTTCAGTTTGTATGACTCAAAAACCTAATAAGATTGACATGCTGTAATTGGTTGATGTCTCTAAAGTCTATTAATCTAGAATTTCTCTCCATCTTTTTTTTGTTTTTTCTTATTTGTTTAAGAAACTAGGTTGCTTTATTTAGGTCACAGAATCTGGATTTTGCAGATGCATCTCTGTGGCATTATCTGACATTTTCCTCTTTATTTCTTACAATTTGTTAGTGGGATCTGGAGGTTTGATAAGACCCAGGTTCAACTTATTTTTTTTTTTTTGGCAGTGTTGTTTTTTTTTTTTTGAAAAGAAAGAAGCTTAGCTCCTAACAAAATTTACCTTAATGGAAACTATGTGGAAGACTCTGTTGTACAACTGTCACCATTTTTTAAGTCTACATTATATAAGATACATAAAATCATTATTTCATACCATTTTCCATCATTCTAGACATCTTCATAATTAAAGTTATACTTTAACTCATAAGAGAGAAGATGCTAACTACATGTTTGCCCTGTGAATATATGAACGTTTGATGTATAGTTCTTTTAAGTTCAAGGTCATCTGTTTTTATGGTTCTGCAATTACTGGCCTAGTACCCATGTTGGTTATTGACTCACTGGCGACTATAGTTACATTCTGTGTGCTGCTTTTTCATTTAAAAGGTGTTATCACTGAAGCTATTTTAATTTATTTGTCATGTTATACAAGTATCTGTAACAAATTCTCTTGATCAGTAGGAAGACTGTTCAGAGAAATTACCCCTTATTCTGAAGATTTAATTTTAAGAAGAAAAGTGACACAGCAATTTAGAGTGGGAAAAAGGTTATGTTTGATAAATCCCTCTTTGAATTGCTGAAGATGAATGGAATTTATCATTGTTAAGTGTGGAAATTGATATAATATGCAGAATGAGAACGGACTTAAATGTCACCATTAACTTAATAAAATGTGACATCTAGTCATTCTTTTGGAAAGCTCAAAATAAAATTTGATCATGTGGGTCAGGATAACTTGGCTTGCATTGCCATTGAGATAATAATTCACTGGATTATTCTTTGCTTATCGAGACACTAAAGTATAAATTTGGTTATTTGTACAATACATGTATTTTCTCCCTATGGTACTTTTTACTTTCATTTCCTTTTTCTCTGTTTATTATTTGAATCAAAATTCTGTTGTTTGTTTTAAGGAACTATTTTGAAATTTTAGAGGCTTTAACCAGCCTATTTTTTTCATCGTTAATCTGTTTCTTATCAGGTTAATTGCTATTCAATATTTTGTTTGGTCCTGACACCTAGGGAGCAATCTCTTAAGATACTCACTGCTTAGCTGTGAGTATCTAATTCCCTTGTTATTTCATTTCTAATTGGGTACTTTACTGGGAAAAGTAGAGTGGGAAGAAAGCCCTTAAGCTGATATGTGTACCTTGGGGAGAACTTTATGGCCTGTTTAAAAAGGTTTCTTTCATTTTATTTTTGTGTTTTTCTACCAGCCCATAACGAAAGAGGGCAAAAAGCTGAAACCCAAATAACTTCTCCTTTTGAAATGTTCAGAAGATAAATATTTGGAATTATAGCCTAAAATGAGGGTTTAGAATTTTGCTTTTCACAAAGCATGAGTAATGGAAAATTGACTGTACTTGTTAATAACCTGATGAGAGAAGTTACTCTTATTGAGGAATTTATCTAAAAATAATGTACTTGAATATGTTATGTGTGAAGATAAGCCAAAGAGATTATTTTTAACATTAGATTTTCCAAAGACTTAAATACATTTTTCTTGTGTAGTTTTGAACGAGTAATATGTTAAATTTGTTATTTAGAACTTTTAGCAAATTTTAAATAAACTTTAAGTACAAGCGTAGATACAGAAAAGTATACACAAAAGTGTACAGCTTGAACAAGTTTTACAAACTGAACATAACCTTTTAACTAGAACTCAGAGCATTACAAAGAACATTACCAGCATTTCCAAAACCCTCCTTGTATCCTTTGTAACCATCATCCTAGTTTGAACATTATAGATTAGGTTTTTCTGTTTACTTTATGTAAATGGAATCAAATCCACATATTCTTTGTATCTGGCTTCTTTTGCTCAATGTTATGTATGTGAAATTAATTCCAATATTGTAGTTTCTTCATTCTCATTGTTGTGTCACATTGAACAAATATACTAAATTTATTGATTTTATTGTTGATGGGTGTTTGGGTAGTTAAGTAAATTTCTTGTTAAGTTTCCCACTTTTGTTTTCAGGTAGTTGCTATCCCTGCCCAGAAACCGTAGATGTGAAGTGCAATTGCGGTAATACAAAGGTGACAGTCCCCTGTGGCCGAGAACGCACCACAAGACCACCCAAGTGCAAAGAGCAATGCAGGTTAGTATGAAGCTTTGCACAAACTTACACCTGTGTCTTACAAATTTAAATTTAAATAGATTTTTAATATTGTTAGTATTTTTAGTTTTGCTTTAATGTTTTAAAATACTAATATTCACAGTATGCTCGTTCTATATGGAATCAGAAGATACATAAATAGATAATTGCATTTTAGATATATTTATATAATTAGTTCTTCAGTGATCAAAAGTAATTTAAAAAAATTGTACTTTATGATTTAGTCGACCACCAACTTGCCATCATACAAGCCAAGAAAAACATCGCTGTCACTTTGGCTCCTGTCCTCCATGTCACCAACCTTGCCAAAAAGTTTTGGAGAAATGTGGTCACTTGTGTCCTGCTCCATGTCATGATCAAGCATTAATAAAGCAAACTGGCAGGGTAAGGGAACAATATTATTAAGAGATAGTGCATTGCTGTGGGTCATATTTTCTTAACTTTACTTAGTCATTCAACAAGCAATACGTACTTACTGGGTATTAAGCACCGTAGTAGTAGCTGGGGTAGAAGGTAAATAAGACTTGGTCTTTTGTCATAAGAAGTTCATAATATAGAAACAAATGTTTGAAAATACAGTGTGATAGTCATGTTATAATCCAGATATAGATAAATTTGGCAGTCTTCCTTCACATATGTGATTTAGGATTATAGAGATCTCCTGGTTTCCTCAAAGATTCATTCACATTTTCAGCAAATATTGATTGAGCCCTTACTATGTATTAAGCATTCTTCTAGGTGCTGAAGAGACAACAGTGAACCAAATGGAGATTACTTTCTACTGGTGGAAATTGGAGTTTATAATTCTGTTCTTACTCTCCCTTTGGCTCATGAGACGTGAAGGAGGCTATGTTGCCTTTGTTCTGCCATTTAAAAACTGGAGTTAGCCTCAATTTTTAATATCAAATGTGTGTGGAGGGGAGCAATCAGATAGAATGCAGATGGAATAGAATATTTCAGTAAGCATAATTTGTTGATTACTTAAAAAAAAATTCAACCTACTTGAGTGGAGGATACATGAAACTATTTTCTTAGAGTCTTATAATGGCCATGTGATTTTATCCCTGTGACTTAACATTGGTATGTCGTTTACTTGTAGCACCAGCCTACAGGCCCTTGGGAACAGCCTTCGGAGCCAGCATTTATTCAGACCGCATTACCTTGTCCTCCTTGCCAAGTTCCTATTCCTATGTAAGTATTAGAATTTTAACATTTAAAAAATCTTTTGACATAGTTTAAAGTATATGTTAAGTTATCTTTTTCTATTTTCTTTGTTCCATTCATCATTTTAGGCCTAGGCTGTAAACTAGTTCCCTGTCTTCAGCTTCATTCTTTTCCAAATATATTTTCCATACTGCTTCAAAACTTCCTCTAGAATTTTTTTTTGAGTCTTTAGTTTGATACCGTTCTTAGCTTCCATAGCAACTTGTGCTTACAATTACAATAATACATCTAAGAGATCATCATCTGTTAGTGTTCCTGATTCCTGTGCTAGTCTGTAAGCGACTTGAGGACAACGGAAAGCCATGATTTAGATAAGGCAAACTTGAAGGAGAGTATTTAAGGGAAACACTGAAAATGAAAGGAAGTAGTTTCCTGGATCGGCCCGGAAATGACCTGGACTGAGTTCTAAGGAGTCAAATCTAGGGTAATAGGGAATCTTGGAAAGGTTCGTACTTCAGCAGAGGTTATAGAATACAGAGAGAAGGGAACCGTAGAACTAAGAAGCAACTAAAATTAGAAAAGGGACTGTTGTCAACAACTAAAGTTACAATTGGTATGAATATTGGTATGTCGTATGTATTAGTCTTTTAAAGAGAGGGTTCTTGGGTTTTTTTACATTTAAAGCTCTCCTGTTTTGTCCTTCTACAACTTTCCTTTCAGTTTAAATAGCATGTATATTTTTATACATTGATGGTGCAGTCAAGTTGGGAGGCAAAGTGTTAGTGGGAGCTATATCCATGAATAGGGTAATTTTAGTGTGTAGATTTAGTGGAGGGGGAGGTATAGTTAACACAGAGGTTCTTTCTGTACATATTCAATTAGTAATCATTAGAGGCGGTTCTTTTACTAAGGACTTGTAGATCATGAAGGACCAAGTTGTCTGAAGTAATTCTAACTAGGTTTAGTTATTAATGATTATCATTGGCCTAAATTTTTCCTTTAGGGGAAACAGAGGAAAAGACATTGATATTTGATTCATAGGCACAAAAATTGACATATTGCAGTCAATTACCTTTGAATTCCTTAATGTGTTTTATAGGAAGATTACTTAACATACATGTCATACAGAAGAGTTTCAGTGCCCTAACAGTGTGCTATCTATTCCTGTTCATTCCTTGCTTCCCTCCCCCTCAATCCTTTGTGCAACCACTGATCTTTTTACTGTCTTTATAGTTTTGCCTTTTCCAGAATGTCATATAGGTAGAATCATACAGTACATAGCCTTCGGAGACTGGCCTCTTTCACTTAGAAATATACATTTAAGTTTCCTTCAGGTCTTTTCATGCTTGAGAGCTCATCTTTTTATCATTGATTAATATTCCATTAATATTCCATCTATTCCATAGATGTACCACAGTTTGTTTATCCATTCACCTATTGAAGGACATTATGGTTGCTTCCAAGTTTTGGGAATTATGAATAAAGCTGCTATAGACATTCATGTGCAGGTTTTTGAATGGTCATGTTTTCAATTCATTGGGTAAATACAGAGGGTGCCAAAAAATGTATGCACATTTAGAAAGGAAAAAACTGTATTAAAATTATATAATACTCAATGTATACGACTAGCAAAAGACAAATACAAGTCATGTGTATACATTTTTTTGGCATCCCCGGTATTTAGGAGTGCAGTTGCTGGATCATGTGGTAAGCCTTGGTTTAGCTTTGTAAGAAACTGCCGAATTGTCTAACAAAGTGGCTGTACCATTTTGCATTCTCACCAGCAGTGAATGAGAGTTCCTGTTTCTCTACATCCTTGCCTGCACCTGCTATTGTCAGTATTTTGGATTTTAGCCATTCTAATAGGTGTGTAGTGGTGTCTCCTTGTTTTAATTGGCAGCTCTAATGACACACGATGTTGAGCATCCTTTCATAAGCTTATTTGGTGAAGTGTCTGTTCTCTGGGTTCAGATCTTGCTCATTTTTTAATTGGTTGTTTTGATTTATTGTTGAGTTTTACGAATTCTTTTTATATTGTGTATGCAAGTTACCTATGCAAGTTACCAGATGTGTGCTTTCCAAATATTTTCTCCCATTCTGTGGCTTCTCTTTTCATTTTAGTGTTTTCATTTAATACTATTTGAGTGCTCTTCACTGAGAAGATGTTTTTGGTTTAATGAAGTCAAACTTAACCATTTTTCTTTGGATCGTGCTTTTGGTATTGTATTTAAAAAGTTGTCACCAAACCTAAGGTCATCTAGATTTTCCCCTGTTTAAAGTTTTGCATTTTACATTTAGGTCTGTGATACATTTTGAGTTAGTTATTATCAAAGGTATGACGTCCCTCTGGATTTTTTTCTGTGCAAATGTCCCTCTGTTCCAACACCAACCATTTGTTGAAGACTCTCCTTTCTCCTTTGTCAAAGACCAATCAACTGATTGGCATGGGTGTATTTCTGGGCTTTCAGTTCTGTTCCATTGATCTATTTGTCTGTTCTTTCACCAAATACCATTGTAGCTTTCTAGGAAGGCTTGAAGTTGGGTGATGTCAGTCCTCTGACTTTGTACTTCTGTAGTATTGGGTGGCTATTCTGGGTTTTTTATCTTTCCGTATAAAGCTTAGAATCAGTTTGTTGATATTCACAAAATAACTTGCTGGGATTTTGATTGGAATGATGTTGAATATCGATCAAGTTGGGAAGAAGTGACATCTTAACAATATTGTACTTTTCTGTCAGAAAACATGAACCCTCTCCATTTATTTAGGGCTTTGATTTTTTTTTCATGAGTGTTGTATAATTTTCCTCATGTGGATGTTTTATATATTTTGTTAGATTTATACCTAAGTGTTTCTTTTTTTGTGTGCTACTATAAATGGTATGTTTCCAATTGTTCATTGCTGATATATGGGAGAGCAGTTGGCTTTTGTGCATTAACTTTGTATCCTGCAGCCTTTCTATAATCACTTATTATTTCCATATGTGCTTTTTTTATTCTTAATAAAACAAATTAGTAGAGTTAGCATTTTTTCTTAGGTATTCTTTTTGAAGAATTTATATTTTTTTCATTTCATTTTATGTTTTTCTTGCAGGCAATGTCTTGGGAAGCATGAGGTGAGTTAGAGGTACAAGTTTTAAATAAAGCTTGTAATCTATACCTCTTCTATACTGGGATTGTTAGAAATAACAAAGTATTGTTATGTTAGTGTTGTAAAGCCAAGAGTTTGTCTACTAATTTTAAAAGTATGTAGTGCTTTTATTTGAGAATTAGTCTATAAATACGCATTTACTACAGAATCATTGAATTTCCTTTTTAGGAATAGAATGTTTTTCTTCTTGACATTGACTTTTTTGGATTCTTTTGATAGGTTACTGGTTTTAATAAGAACTATTATTAGTGCAAGTGTGTTAGACCTTTGTGAAACTTGTCCTCAAATGATAATAGAGTCGTTTGGAAACATGGGTGCTGAAGGGGGTGGGGGAGGCTGGGGGAGGGGAGAGAGAGAGAGAGAGAGAGAGTCTGATTTTCTTTTCTTCTTTTTTTAAAGGTGAGTCCACTACCATGCCATGCTGTAGGACCCTACTCTTGTAAGAGAGTTTGTGGACGAACCTTAGATTGTCAGAATCATACATGTATGAAAGAATGCCACAAAGTAACTGAAATTGGTGCCTGCACTGGCAAAAACAAGGTAATGTTCTTAGGTTGGATGCATATATGTTTGTATAGTTCTGAATTTAGTCTAGAGCATTTGCTCCCAGATATTTTTTAAACCTGACATATATGATAGATGATATCCACAATTTTAATAAATTCCCAATCTTTTGTTGGAAGTAAATAGCCTCACTGATATGGGGTATATGATTTGTGGGTAACATTCAGAAAAGCATTTTTTTACAAGCATATGGGAAATCAACTATTCAAAGATTTCTAAAAATTGCCATTTTATGAGGAAAAACAAATGGGGTTAATCAACTTTTAAATAATATTAAATTTTATTTTAAAAGTAATTCATGTTTTTCTCAGATTTCCACTTTATAGGGAATCATAACAATAGCAAGTGTGTTTAATAAGGAATAAGACAAAAATTTTAAACTTCATATTTATTATTACGTAACATTAAATTTACATGTTTAAATTATTAATATGAATTGAGTTATTGAGAATTTAACTTGCTTTGTTAGTTTTAATTATAATGATTCAAAACCACATTGACTACTGTAGTTAAGGGATAGCTGCTTATATGGCTTTCCTCCTCTAGATTTTCACAGCATCAAATGAGTCAGGAAAAACTTATTTTAAGAGCAGATGTTACAGTGATTGGGGAATTCTCTTTGATTATCCCACCATACTTCCTGAGCAGTGGATGTGGCAAAATATGGGTTTTAGGTTATGTTCAATTTTTCTGAATTTAGCTATATGTCCATCCCTATGTCTCACTCACGGAAGGCTACTACAATGCAAGTGAGTGAACATTATATTACTCTATTTATATGTTAAAAATGAAATAATTCAGAAACTTAAAAACAAATAATTCCTTACCATAACACCTCAATTGAAACCCATTGGAGAAAGGCTTCTAGATGATATCTCTTGACCCAAATGCCTCTGGAATTTTTAATGCAGTTTCTGCTTTAAGTTATAGCACAAGCCTATGACACAGCAGGTGTTTAATAAGTGTTTATTGAATTGACTGGAATCAAAGCTCTTTTGCCTGTTAGGAGTGCTCTGGGTTTCTTCCTTGACCTTACCCACAGATCTCAGTCTCATCAAGGCTATTCTTTTGTGCAATGGCTCTGATTGCTGCCATTAGCAATCAATATTCCTATTGGCTACAGTGAGTGGAACTGTGGTTGATGGGAAAGGTGTGAGGCTGATGGCAACTGAAATGTGTGTATTTCCCAGGCAAACATGGGATCAGATATGTTTTGAGTGATGAAAAGAAGAACTAGAGTAATGAGGATAGTCTTTTCTCTTTGGAGAAAACTCTGTCACCAAAACTAAATAAAAAAGAAAAATACATGTATATTCATACGGGACCACTCACACACATTTCTCTATAATTATGTGTGTCGTAGCCCCCTGCCACTCGAGTGTTGTCTGCAGACACGCAGCACTGGCAACAGCCAGAGTCTTGTTAGATGTGCAAAATCCTAGGCTCCACCTCAGCATTTTAACAAGATTCCCAAGTGAGTGGTGATGCACAAAATGTTTTCGAATGCTGCTAAAAGGCAGTGTGATGTGTCAAGTTTCACTGACTTTTTAAAAAAAGAATTTCATTGTAATCATTGAACTTGCTAAGAGACTAGAACTTAATTATTCCAACCACAAAAAGAAAGGATAATTCTGTAATGTAATAGAGGTTCTAATTATTGATATAATGGCAATCATATTATAATATATAAATAAAATATATGAAATTAACATGTTGAACACCTTGAATTTAGGCAGTGTCAAATATATTTCAATAAAATGAGAAAAAATGTTTCACTTACCAAGATTAGCTTTCCAATTTGTGATGAGAACCCAAATGTTTATTCCGTTTTCCTGCTCATCATCCCATCACTTACAATTAGGATTGCTCACCTCCCTGGATTTCCAGAAAGTCGGATGAATCAGAAAAAGCTCATTTTAAAAGCTGATATGACTGATTGGGGAATTATTGTGCATTATCCCAGTATCGCTTCCTGGGTTAAAACTTCTGTTTTCTCTTTCTTTCTTTTTTAAAAACGAGAACTGCATAAGCGAGATATTTGACAGCAAGACTTGCTGTGTTTCCTAATTAGGGTATTGGAAGTGATCCAAGAAGATAGTTTAGCAAGTACAGATTCAGTGATTTTTTTTTTTTTTTTTTTTTTTTTAAATAGCTGGAAGGAGCCTCATCTGATCAGTGTAATTCTTGTGTTGCTGATAGGGAAACTGAAGCTGGCCAAGTAGGCTTGTCCATGATGCTCTCAGAGAGTAGCAATTCAGAAAGTAGTATCCCCAATGTCCTAGCTCCCAGCCCAGCACTCGCAGTATTTAAATGGACGTTATTGCAGATGTACCACGTAGCCATAAAGAAACAAGTGAAATAAACTGTGTGTTATCTTTGGTTATGTTTGGAAATTTTGTGATGCATTGCCCGTCCTCCCAGTCTTTCCCATTTCAGAAAGTTACATTTCTGTTCACCCTGTTGTGCAGATCAGAGACAGAGGACCATTGCTTGATTTCTTTCTTAACTTCATTGTCCTTGTCTCACAGCAAATCTCGTTAGGTTTATCTTTAAAACAGATCCTGAATCTGACCATTTCTCATAACCTTTACCACTAACCTCCTCATCCAAGCCACTACCACCTCCTACCTAGATTTCTGCAATATTTTCCAATCCAACCTTTCTACCCTCACTTTTGTCATATTACATCAGCCAGATTCATCTTTTAAAAATGTAAGTCATGTGTCATCTCCCTGCTCAAAACCCGTTAGTAGTTGTTAGTCATTCTAAGAATAAAATCCTAAGGCCTTATGATGGCCTATGTGGCTTTATGGTGATCTAACTCCTGAGTACCTTTCCCACCTCTTCACTCATCATTCTTGCTGGCTCACTTCCGCTTCTTGCTATTTCTTCAGCATTCCAATTTTGTTCTTACCTCAGAGCCTTGCACTTATTATGCCTTTTCTCTGTAACTCTACGTTCTTATGGCTCTTATTTAACTGAGTTTCTGTTCAAATCTGAACATTTTCAGGAGGCTTCCTTGTTGCTGTATCGTTCTCTCTTATCCTGCTTTATCTTTTATCAGAATGTTTATGAAGACATTGTGTTATGTTCTTTGTCTCCCCCACTTAAATGGCAGTTCCTTAGGCCAGGGATCTCTTCCATCTTGCATATTCCCAGTGTATGGAACAACACCTGGCACATAAATACTGAATAACTATTTATGGAATAAATGAATATACTTTTTAAAATAAAAAAATAGAAATTTTTTTATGGAAGAATTTTCATAATTTGAAACTTTTTAATCGTACATTTAGAATTTTATTGATACAACTCTTATAATCATGTCTGTACTTAGGTATGGTAATAAAAAATGTTTAACCTTTAAAACTTAGTAGCCATATCTGTAGCTTTCATTTTATCTCATGTATGACGTGAAAATAAACAGTACCCTGTAATAAAAATCTTTAACCTTCTTTAGTAGATAGATACTATTGAAATTATTAAATTACTAGAGCAGAGAGGTGACTTGTTAAGTTACAACTGAGATACATTATTTGTACTAAATGTAATTTAGTTTTGGCTTATTGAAGTTCATTAAAAATAAATTAATCTGCTGGTCATTCTTCTGTTTTTCCTCTACACGTGTTTCTTTTTGGCAAGATAAGATGAATATCTCCAGAACATTGAATGCTTTGGGAATTTTTATTTATGTCTTAAGAGTGTATTGATTTCTTTAGTTTGATGATGATGGTGCTTGTTAGGTGAAAATGAATTGATAGTATTCTGTTTTTCCTGCCACTGACTATGCTTTAGGAAGTAATTTACATTTTTAGTAGAGATATTTCGTGTAATAAGTCCATTTTAAAGCTTAGGCAGTTTGATTTAATGAGGTTTGTAGGCATAAAAATCTTTGTGAATAATGGTCATATTGATAATCTTGCTGTTCTTCATTTTGAATATTTTTAAAATGAATGAAAGCATGCATCATTTTAGTAGATCTTTCTAAGAACTGCAGAAGTACTTTCTTTTAATGCGATATATACATTTTGTAACTTTTACATATGGAATGTTAGGTATCTGTACTTAGGTGGTTTATTTACTTGCTGTTTCTCAGGCTGGCCCCGAATGCCTTCAGTGTGAAGAAGGGTGCTCTAAGTCACGGCCTGTGGGTTGTCCTCATCCGTGTGTTTTGCCCTGTCATCCTGGAGCATGTCCTCCTTGTGTTCAGATGCTTAGAATAAAATGTCACTGCAAGATCACAAGTCTATATGTGGAATGTAGGTAAGTGGACTGAAGAAATATTCTTGTTTTATGAAAATTATTTTGATGTCTTTTTATAATTCAGAACGCTTTGTATGTAGTATACTTTAAGGAATATTTTTCAGTGGTGGTCCTTAGACTCTAGAGGCCTATGTTTTCCAGAGAGACGGGGACGGAAGAAATGTAGAATATTTCACTTTCTCGATACTTCATCCCGATTTTAACATGGGCGATTCTGGTTTTCTCCATTTGGATATTCTGTATAAGATTTTGTTAGGAAAAAACTTGTATCACTGGTTTTAAAAAATATAGGAGAAGCATTCCTATAACTGATTGGTCAAGTAACTGTCAAACTAGAGTTTTGTTGGATCAAAAATTGCCTTGCACATAGTTACTTAGGTATAATTTTTAAATTACAGATTTAAAAGGTAGAGTTTATTACATATGTTGCTGTCATGATATTTATCATACTAGGATATGACCTTTGTTTTCCTTACTTAAAAAAGGGCAAATTTTCACTTGTGGATTATAACGAGGAAAAAAATTCCCCTTTTTTCCTATTTAATCATGATCTAACTTAATTTACCTAACTCGTTCAGCTCCATTTCACCCAAGTCTGTAAAGTAGGTTTTTTATAAGTGTATTTTATTTTACTCAAGTCAAATTTGGGAATATATCTTTATTTCCAGTTTTTTGAAATACTTTTTTGAAAAATGCTTGTTAATATTATCTTAAATTTTTTTTGTCACACTCAAAGATTCATGCTTTGTTAAACTGTAAAAGTTAAAATTAACTTTTTTGAAATTTTAAAAATAAAATATAATTTTTAGCTTTAGAAATTTTATGAGGAGAGTTAAGAGGGCAATTTTGCCTTACTTATGTGTGATACTAACAAAAAGAGGTTGTTTTCTTTGGTCTTGCAGGGTTATAAATTTCCCCCTCTTCCTTCTTTTTCTCTTTATCATGTCATCTTCAAAGGATTCCTTTCCTTTTTTACCTGCTTTTTCCCAGAGTATTGCCTCTCTAAGATTGGCTCCTTGATAGTTGTGCACTTTTTAAAGTGTCTTCCCTTTAGTTAGTGCTCTGATCTACCAAGACATTTTTAGTATATTTGTACTTAGGGTGGACTTTCTTTTTCTGGTGTGATGTTAGCTCCCCCTCTTGGAATTCTGCTGTTTTTCCAGAACTTCATTGACTCTCTGAAAAAACTTCCTTTGCGAGCTTCAGAAATAGCTCTGCTAGGAATTGATATTTACTTTTCTACTTACAGGTAATTTGAAGTTTATAGAAACTTCTGTCTTCTAATTATGCCAACGTCATGGGATTTGAGTGCTTTTATTTGTCATTAATGAGCTGAGTGTTTTTTTTTTTTTTGAGGGATGTGTGGGTATATTTGGAATGAGGTGCCTTCCATTACCTCAGCAATCCAGAGTTCCTTTTTTCTTTTCTTGAATACATATATTTAAAGTGTATGTTTTTATACTGTAATTCTTCAGTCTCAGTTGTTCTGATAATTTCATTTGCTTTAATTTAGCAAGTTATTTCATGAGTCATCTTTTCTTTTTAGCCCTTTTCTGCTTCATGTATATTTATCTATAGAAATTAGATATAAAAGATACAGACCTTGAAAAGTAGGTAATTTTTCCTAGTTATAGAGGAGCAGGAACAAAATGATTTTAACTCTTAAGTTCAGAGGTGAGCACTGTACTTGTAAGAATGAAAATATACATTTAGTAGAGTCAGGATAAAAACTTTGTGATATCACTAAGTGAAATTTTGCCAAGAAAATTGCATATGTTATCTTAGAGTACCTTCATAGCTAATTTGATACAGATAATAAGGTTATAGTTTTGACATTAGTGAGGCTAACCTTATGGCGTATTTTGGCAATTATGTCTAGTAAAGGGAAATAGAAAAAGCAGGAAAGGAGTAAAGGAAAGAAGATAGTAATGGGAAAGAGAAAAATGAGATAGGTAAGATAGGGATTTTTATTATAGATTGTCACTGACTCATGCAGTATCTACTGTGGTTCTATTCAACTATCTATTAGAAAGTTTTATTCCTTGGTGTTTCTGACTATTTCTGAATTACCTACTGAGTCAGATATAAAAGCACAGACTTGATAAAATGATCTAATCTAAAATGAATCAATTTCTAACATTAATTGACAGCTTATCCAAAAACAACTGAAAAGGCTTTTCTAATAAGCTTATTGCGTTTTCCACTGAATAGCCTAAATTTTTAAATTTGTATTAACAGATTAAACTACTAATTTTTAATCTTTTATGTAAAGGCTTTAAGGAGGGTTATAATTATGAATAGTGATTGACCTATAGGGAAAGTTAGTACAGGAACTATTAAAGAGAGTCAAGGCACAGATGATATTTATGTGTTTTGTACCTCCTTCTTGCAGTGATTGCCCTTTTGGCATTTGATTTGTTGGTAGTTGATAAAGGGCTGGAAGATTTGATTCATCAGAACCATTAAGAAATTTGAAGATAATTGTTACAGATAGACATAAAATTAAAATATTTCTCAAGAAAAAAAATAAGACAATTTTATAGATACGTTTGAAATTGTTATTTTTGGAAAGTATGCTATAAAAATGGACTTTGAATATCATCAAAACATCCTTTCCTATTTTTAGAAAAATAACCACAGCTGATGTAAGTGAGAAGAACCTCCTCAGTTGTTGCAAAAATCAGTGTCCTAAAGAGGTAAGCTTTCATAGAACCTTTTAAATTGCGTCTCTTGGGCATAGTCTCTCTTGGATTTTCTCTGTTCTTGTTTGGTCTTCTATTTCAGGTCTTTTCTGGACCTACTAAAAATGTGGGTCCAGAAAGAAAATTGTGATTGATGTCTATAAAAATATAATACATATTATTAGAGTAGATGCATATCTCTATGAAATTTGGGGATATTAGGACTAGAAATGACCCTTTGAACATATTTTTAAAGCTGTTTTAAAGATAGCTTATACACTTTATGCAATAAAGTATTCACCTAATGTTCACCCCCATAATGTGATTCAAATTTAAAATATAAATAGGTCAAGAACTGTGTGGGTCATAAGCAGTTAGTAAATTCATAGTAGGTTATTAAAAAAAAAACAGATATGTCTGGGTGTGTGTGAACTTTAAAGTTCATTATTATTTTGAATTAATTAGTATAAAGCATTCATATATTAAGCTTTTAAAGATTCGTTGTTTGTAGATGCATTTTATTCAAACTAAAAGTATCAAAAATGGTTCCAAAAAATTGTTCAGAGTAAAATTCGCTATTGAATTATCCTGGCAATATTTTGAGAAACCAAAGTTGTCCATCTGTATTTGACCAATCTTAAATTGAGGGTGTTCTTTTTGTTGTTGGAGGTAGGGAGGTGACAATTTGGGTCGACATTTATAAAGGAATCTTTCTGACTTACAGGTGTACTAGTAGTATCTCTTTTATTTTAATTCTTGGTCTGTACACTTACCTAAGTGTTTCTCATCCTATTTAGAGTCAGGAAGAGATGACAGTAAAGTCTTAAATATAGTAATCTCTTTAACTAAATAAAACAAATTGGTGTATAATAAGCATTTTTGTTAACAGTATTTCCTTTTAACTAAAACTTTGGACAATTTTTAATGGATTTCTGTTTAATAACTTAGAACTAAAACCTGAGAATTTCAAAATTTATGTAGGATTTTTTTTACAAGAGACCATTTCAAGCAGTAAATGATTATTATAATAATCATCTCTTTGTTAATATAAGTAAAACTAGAGGCATGAGGTATTTCAAATTTAATTTTCTGAATTCTTCAAATCTTGAGTTTTTCTTGTTAAAATAAATTTTCTTCTGTCCAAATTCAGACTCCCAGTAATAAGTAGGTGAGAATGTTTTATTTTCAACCTGACACAATAAATTGGTATGATATTGTAGTTAGAAATAAGATAATTTAATTCAGGGATTGCTAATTTGCAATCCTGCCATTTGGCTGTGATTCATTTGTGATGCTGTAATGACATTTGGTGGGACTAGATGAGAGGGCGCTGTATATTAGAAAATTTGTTATCCATACTCCTGATTTTGGATTCTAGGCCATTCTGAAGCCTCTGGTATTACTAGAGTCTCCTTGGGCTTTCTTGAAAAATATATCCTTAGGCTGGGAACAATCCAAATGGCTATTATAGTTTGGAACACCTAGGAGTGGACAAGTGAATTTCATTGTGTCTAATAGGACTCATTCGAGTTCGTGTCCTCTTGACATTGGTAAGGAAGGCTACAGCAGTGATTCTCAAATTCTAGTGTGCATCAGAATCATTTCATTTATTCTATTCTTTAGATTCCACATATAAGTAAGATCATATGGTATTTGTCTTTCTCCGTCTGACTTATTTCACTTAGCAAACTAATCAGAAACAGTCTCAGAGATATAGAGAAAAACCTGAGTGTTGCTAGATGGGAGAGGGGTGGGGATGAGGGAGAAGGCGTGGGGATTAGAAAGCACAAATTGGTAACCACAAAATTGCCACAGGGATATGAAAGACAGTTTGGGGAATCAATAATGTAAAGATTTTGCAGGGTATCCGATGGACACTTGTCTTATTAGGGAGACCACTTCATGGACGGAGTAGATGCTTGACCACTGCAGTATACTCCTGAAGCTGAAGCTGAATAATAATGAATGTCAACAATAAATTAATGTATATATAATCACAGGATGTGGAGTACAACATAGGGAATAGAGTCAGTGGAACTGTAATAGCTATATATGATGTCAGAGGGGTAGTAGATTGGGGGCGGGGGGTTACCACTTTGTGAGGGGTGTAAATGTCTAACTATTACATGGTTTTGTACACCTGAAAGTAATAAAAAAAAAAGAAATGAACTACAAAAAAAAAAAAATTACAGACACAGAAGAAAAAATTAAAAAAAGAATCACTTCAAGGGCTTGTTAAAACAGTTTGATGGGCCCAACCCCAGAGTTTCTTATTTTGTGGGCCTGGAGTGGGGCCCAAGAATTTGCATTTCTAATAAATTCTTACATAATGGTGATACTGTTGGTCTGGACCACACTTTGGGGATCACTAGGCTACAGAATCAAGTCACATTTAGGATTAGCCAAGAACTGTGTCACTAATCTGCAGTCCCCTCCCCTGTGCTGTAGATTTCTTGTGGGCAAGGACTATGTCACAATCATCTTTGCATCTAGTCCCTGGTTCCCTGGTTGTACATATTAGGCGGTTGGTAAATGTTTATTGGATGTGAGTGAAAGAGTGAACTGTGGAAATAGCATAAGCATATCCTTTCAGCTCTACTGCTTCTCTGAGAGGCACTCTGTGGGCTGTTACATTAGGTTTGAATTTAAAAGGGAATTTAAAGATACCACTAAGAACTCCAACTTTAAACTGTGCCCCTACACATACACATTTCCACTTTAATTTTTTCTTTCTGGATTTGGTTTTATTATTGCCACACAAGCTTTGTGCTTTTTACTTGGGCAAATTATTTAACCTCTCTGTAACTCAAATTGTTCTTATATAAAATGGAAGCAATAATAATACCTACTGGGGAGTGTTATCTGAGTATTAAATGAGTGGTCAACGTGTAAAGGTTTTAGTATATGTAAGTGCTAGCTATGGTGATAATGGTAAGGGTATTTATCCACCAACAATATTGTTTTGCAAGCTTTCCATAGTTATTTGTAAAGAGAGCTTTTTAAATTATTGGGATTAAAATGGAACATTTTGAACTAGACAGTGTTGGCTGTTGGTAAGCCATTTGATAGGACTTATGAAGGTGCTAGCAGAATGACGGTAAGGGCTGAGCAGGGTGGAAGAAAACCGTCTCACTTTGAGTGGAAAGGGTAGGGCATCTCATCTTTAAAGGAATATCAGGTTTGGATGTTTCAGAAAAACCTTTTGCTGTGAAATCTGTAATGAAGATACAGTTACTATAGTATGCATTCTAATAGTTTGTGACTGCTTTTCAGCTCTTGCAGACTATAACTTGGCTTTTGAGATAACACATACTTGCACATCTAACAGAAAATGGTCATGTGATTTGATTATAATTAAGGTTAATTAAAGAAAAAAGTTGAAAAATTAACCGATTATCTAAGATTGATTGACCCCATTGTGATGGACTGTTTCTTAAAATAGTTGTTGTGGGGGAGGGGAAGCAGGGTATGACTAAAATGCAAATATGTAATTGCTCTATTTTGGTTTTATTTTAGCTTCCTTGTGGTCATAGATGCAAAGAGATGTGCCATCCTGGTGAATGTCCTTTTAACTGTAACCAGAAGGTAAAACTTAGATGTCCTTGTAAAAGAATAAAAAAGGTAAATATTTTAAGTTCTTGAGAATGCTTTTCTATGTAAATTATTTTTGTATTTTGGTAGTTCTTTGGCTTTATTTTTTGGCTTTTAATTTTAAGGTCTTATTTCTTAGAATCTTTTTATTATTAGCCTATCTCTGTAAATGCTTATTTTAAAAATGAGCTTTGTATGTCCATTTAGTTTTGTGCACTTTAATAGTAAAAGATTATTTGATGTTGAAACCAAGTTCGGTGCCCTTGTGTGGATAGAACCAGTGCGCAGTATATTTGAGGTCTTTGTACAAGGAACACATGTGAGCAATAAAGTGAGTTTCATGATTTAAGAAATGGTCTGGAATTAACCTGTGTTACTCTTATGAAAACTTTTTTTGCCATCAATATTACGTTTTGGAAATGTTGCCTTAAGACCTTAGATGCACAGCCTTATAAAATTATAAAGTAACATTCAAACTTGGAGAGAACTCAATTTAAGATGAAATAGTGGTAACAGACAAGTAAAAGGGTGAAAACTAACGTTTGGAATGCTCAGTGGCAACAGATTAGATATCTTTCAGAAAACTTAGGAAGGAAGGGTGAATTCTCAGCTGTCATTGGCTGAATGGTCTTTTTCCAGGTGGCCTGTCCTTTGACTTCCCTGTTGATACAGGTGGCTCCTTTGAAGTTTTCTTCTTTCTTGACCTCTGATTTTTCCCTACCTCAGTTATAGTGTAACTCCTTTTTTCTTAATATTCTTATGGTCATTTCCTAAAGCTAGTCTCCTTTTTCTTCACTTTAAATTCACTCTTTATTCTTTCAACAAATGTTTATTGAGAATCTTTGCTTTTATTGAAGATCTTTTCATTTATTTTGACAGCTCCTACTATCATTATCTGGCGTAGATAATTTCTGAATTTAAATTCGTAGGCTTGACTTCTTCTGCAGTTGAATTCCTAAGTTTTAGATGTTTAAATTGGGCCACCTTTATGTGAAAATTCATCCTTAGTCAAGCCACTTTTAATCTGGGATGTCTCTCAAGTTTTGTCTCAAATCTCATGTTATTGCCCAAGTGCAGTCTGCCTGCCACCCATTGGAACTCTGGCAACAGTGTCATAACGGATTTCTTTGCCTCCAATTGTAATACTTCCCTGATCTAAGTTCTTCAGTGGTTCTTCCTCGATTGTGGGGAAAATACGCATTTTATAAGAAATGTTTACGCACATACAGACTTGGCATACAAGAGAATTTATGCTGATACCTTTGCCTGCTTGTCCAGTCTCAAACTCTAGCAGTCTTCTCTGTGAATCTGTTACTTGTGTTTATGCTGTGTTCCCCTTTAGTCTGTGACAAATCCATATTCCTTCCTCTGTGTAAAATACAATGTACGTTTTCTTTGCTGCTCTGTGTACTAGAATCCTGCTAATACTCAGTGTAAGCATTTCCTTGTTGGGGAAGATCTTCCTTCTCTGACTCCCTTGGGAAGTCTTAAGCGCTTCTTCCTCTTGGCTTTCTTTGTAGTAGGTTCTAGAGAGGGTCCTAGAGAATTTTCTAGAGAGCTTTGTGATTCTAGGGACATCAGTAACCTTGTTTCCTTATCTGTGAAATACAGTTTATATATAGATTTATTGAAAGGAATAAAAGAGGTAATGCTTATATAGCATTTAGCACAGTGACTGCTATGTTTAATAACATAGCAGTAACTGCTAATAGTAGCTGTTTTTAGTCATTCTCATTATACTCTGCCCCTTATTGAGTCCCCGTCCCTAACACAGTGCTTGGCATGTACTAGGCACTCTGTAAGTACCTTTTGAATGAGAAAAGATATGATTCCTCTTTTAGGCTGATAGACTTAACGTCCACAAGCACACAATATTTATTTTTGTCTCTAATGTTTATGTGTAATATTTTTCCGTTTTCTGGACTATCCTTGGAGAACAAGACTGTGTTTATCACCAACCTCAGCCAAAAATGAAGAACGAAAGGGTGGGGGGGAACTCTAATAAAATTCTGTTCTATAAAGTACTTTTACTAAAGAATATGTATATTGTTCATAGGAACTGATGATCTTATTTTTTTAAGATTTTTATTAAAATATAGCTAACATACAATATTATATTAGTTTTAGGTGTATGCCATAGTTACTCAACATTTATATACCTAAAGAAGTGATCACAATAACTCCAGTAACCATCTCACACTGTACCACTCTATCCACAATATTACTGACTATATTCCCATAATACATTACAACCCCAAGACTTACTTGTTTTATACCTGGAAATTTGAACCTCTTATTCCCCTTCTTCTTCCCCCCTTTTTTAATTTTTCAATTTAATATTTAATCAAAATTAATATTAAATTAATGTTTAATATTAAACTTCAATTTAATTTAATATTATTTTATATGAATTTCAGGTATACAGCACAGTGGTTAGACATTTATATAATTTAAGTGATCCCTCTAGTCAGTCTACTACCAACCTGGCATTATACATAGTTATTACAATATTATTGACTATGTCGCTTATGCTATACCCTACATCCCCACGACTACTTTGTAACAACCAATTTGTACTTCTTAATCACCTCCCATTTTTCACCCATCCCCCATAGCCCCTCCCATCTGGTAACCTTCAAAATGTTCTCTGTATTTATGAGTTTGTATCTGTTTTGTTTATTTTGTTCTTTAGATTTCACATATAAGCGAAATCGCATTGCATCTGTCCTTCTCTATCTGACATACTCCACTCAGCACAATACTCTCCAGCTCTATCCATGCCACCACAAATGGCAAGAACCCATTCCCTTTTCTGGCCAAGCAATATTCCATTGTGTATGTGTATCTCCTATCCTTTCTTCCATTGATAGAACCCAGGCTGCCCCCACCTTGGCCATTGTGAACAATGCTGCAATGAACATAGGGATACTCACGTCCCCTTGAAGTAGCATTTTGGGTTTTTTCAGATAAATACCCTGAAGTGGGAATACTGGGTCCTTCTTTGTCTCTTGTAAAGCCTTTGTTTTAAAGTCTGTTTTGTCGGGTATAAGTATTGCTACTGCAGATTTTTTATTTGTTTGGTTCCATTTTCATGAAATACCTTTTTCCCCATCCCTTTACTTTCAGTCTGTGTGTGTCTTTCGACCTGAAGTGTGTCTCTTATAGGCAGCATATGTAAGGGTCTTGTTTTCTTATGCATTCAGCAACTCTACCTTCTGATTGGAGCATTTAATCCATCTCCACTGAAAGTAATTGTTAGATATGTACTTATTGCCATTTTATTGCCATTCATATTTTTTATTTATTTTTTTCCATCTTAAAGAAGTCCCTCTAACATTCCTTGTAATTCTAGTTTGGTATTGGTGAACTCTTTTAGCTTTTTCTTGTCTGGGAGGCTCTACCTGTCCTTCAGTTGTAAATGATAGCTTTTCTGGGTAAAGTAATCTTGGTTTTCATCACTTTGAATATTTCATGCCAATATATTCTGGCCTGCAAAGTTTCTGTTGAGAAATCAACTGACAGTCTTTTGGGAGCCACCTTGTAGGTAACTAACTGCTTTTCTATTGATGCTTTTAAGATTCTCTCTTTGTCTTTAACTTTTGGCATTTTAATTATAATGTGTCTTGGTGTAGGCCTCTTTGGATTTATCTCGTTTGGGACGTTTTGTGCTTCCTGGGCTTGTATGTCTATTTTTTTTCCACCAGGTTAGGAAAGTTTTCTGTCATTATTTCTTCAAATAGGTTTTCAATTCCTTGCTCTCTTCTCCTTCTGGTATCCCTATGAATATTGCTATACTAGATGTTGTCCCAGAGGCCCCTTTAACTATCCTCATTTTTTCGGATTCTTTTTTTGCTATTCTGTTTGGGTGTTTTCTGCTGCCTTATCTTCTAAATCACTGATTCCATCCTGTGCTTCATCTAATCTACTGTTGATTCCCTCTAATGTATTCTTCATTTCAGTTATTGTGTTACTTATTTCTGAATGGTTCTTTTTTTATGTTTTCTAGCTCCGTTTTTATGTTTTTTTATCTCTTTGTTGAAGTTTTCCCTGAGTTCACTGAGCATCCTTATAACCAGTATTTTGAACTCTGCATCTGGTAGATTGCTTGCCTTCATTTTGTTCAGTTCCTTTTCAGGAGCTTTGTTCTGTTCTTTTATTTAGGACATGTTTTTTGTCTCCCCATTTTGGCTGCCTCCCTGTGTTTGTTTCTGTGTATTAGATAGGACTGATATGTCTCCCGGTCTTAGTAAAGTGGCCTTATGCAATAGGTGTTTTGTGGGGCCAGTGGTGCAGTCTCCCTGGTCACCAGACCTGGGTTCTCCTGGTGTGTTCCTTGTATGGGTGGTGTGTGCCCTCCTGATATAGTTGAGCCTTAGTTGCTATTTTTACATCAGTTGGAGGGATTGACCCTCAGGCTGGTTAGTTGTGAGGACTGGCTGTGACTACAGTGAAGGAGCTGTTGTGCAGGGGCTGACCCTACAGAGCAGGGTTCACTTTAGCAGGGCTCTGCTGCCTACCCAGTGTGCCCTTTGGGTGTGTCGCTCTTGGAGGCAGCCCGGTGATGATCTGGCTGGGTTTGAAGCTGACCACTGAGCATACCAGCTCGTGGCCTCCTGGCAGGGCCTCCCCTGCAGGCCAAGTTCATTTGTAGTCTGTGCCCTGCTTGGGGTCACCTGGCTTAGCCACAAAGCAATCTGCAGATGACTTCTTCGCACACTGGGGTTGGAGGTGCCTCAAGAGGCCAAGCCGCAAATCCAGACTGCTATAAATAGTGGCAGGCTTATGGTTGCTCAGCCAGATGTACAGGACAAGCTAAAGCCAGATATTGCTTTTTTGGGTTTTTGTGAACCTTTGAAAGACTTTAGTAAAGTCCATAGCATGAGCCAAGATAGGCCATTCATATGGCAGAGCCCCTGGAAGTGGCTTGGGTGGTCCCAAAAGTTGGGTGGGAAAGGGGTCTTAGGGAATCAAGGTGAAGGGATGGCATTAGCTAGGTTGATGGAGACTCAGATATGGTAGCTGCCTGCATCTGCTCAGCAGGAGAGGGGAGGGCTCAACAAAGAAACAATGGTTTCCACCAGCTCCTCTTTTGGGGAGAAAGCTGCCCCTGCAGCCCTCTCTTTGAAGCCAGACAACTCAGTTCCTCCACATATGTCCCTGGTGCCTTTCCAACTGCTGCCCCAGCACTGGAGCTCAGAGCAAATGAGTCCATCAGCGAGTAAATGTGCACGGGCTGTTTAAGAGGAATGCCTGGAACTGCAGCCGCCCTAGTCTCACTCAGCCATAATCTCCGCTGGTTTTCACAACCAGAAGTTATGGGGACTTTTCTCCCTGACACTGAAACCCTGGGCTGGGGAGCCTGGTGTGGGACTTGGACCCCTTGCTCTTCAGGGGTGATCTCTGCAGCTGAGATATCCCTCCCGATATTTAATGGTCACACACAGGTGTGGGACCACACCATTCTGTGTCTTCGCCCCACCTACCATTCTGAAGGTGGCGTCTTCTCTATGTCCTTAGTTGTAGTGCTTTGGTTCAGCTAGACTTCAGGAGATTCTCTGGTGATCTTATTTCTTAACTCTGGTAGATTAGAACTAAAAACCTAGAGTCTGAGGGTGTGGTGAGAGAGGAGAAATTGATACAAATAGGCACCTTTAGAGCAAAAGTGACATGTGTCAGCAAGAAATAGGCCATGAATAAAAGAGAGACAAAAGATCTACAAAATCAAAGACTATTTAACATAAGGACTACTTATTTTATTGTAGTACACAAATCGATCATAGTATTGATTTAAAGTCATCTGAAAAAGAGTAGATTTTTTTAAAAAAATAAAAAATGAGTAGATTTTTAAAATTTCATTAAGGAGGCAGGCAGTGAAGTGCACATACAAAGTGTAGAATGACTTATCTAAACTCTTTTAAAAAGGCTTACTAGTTGAGAGAAAAATCTGTAGCTGTCTAGAAAACTCTAGAACTGCACTTTTCTGAACCTGAGTTGGTTGCCACTAGCCACATATGGCTATTTGTTTGAATTTTAATGAATTAACATTAAATAATACTAAACATTCATTTCCTCGATTTCTTCAGCCACATTTTGAGTGCTCAGTAGCCATGTGTGTTTAGTACTACTCTGTTGGGTTGTGCAGATTTAGAACATTTCCAGTATCCCAGGAAGCTGTGTTGGCTGGCACTGCTCTGGAGCATTATATTTCCTGGAAGCTTTAGAAGACTAAAAAGAAACAATAAAGAAAAACTGAAGCTAAGTTGATAGTGGCATTTAGTAAATATTAAATGGATAATTTTAATTTTTTGGTATTTGCTTTTTTTGTAATTAAAAGAAAATAAAGTAATAATCACTCCCTGAACCAAGACATTTAACACTTGCAACCATATCATCATTAAATATTAATGAACATGACTTAAGTAATTTACACAACCTTAAACTGTTAGGGGAATTTTGCTTTTTTATGGCATACAGTTAAGCCTCCGAGGGGAAAGTCTTAAAATCTGAAATTTTTAAAAATTTCATTTGTAGGAATTGCAGTGCAACAAAGTACGTGAACATCAGATTTCAATAGAATGTGACACAACATGCAAGGAAATGAAGCGAAAAGCATCTGAGGTAATGTCATGTTGAATGTCATTTTTAATGTACTAATAGCCTTTCCCCCTGTTTATTTTATGCATTTCTTTATGTGCTTATTACGAATTACTCGAAATCTCATCGTTTTTTGCTTTTATAATTAAAGCCTAGTTTTATGTGCCTATTTTGAATCCCCAGGTGTGTTTTTATTGTCTAGAGTATATTAGATTTTCCATCCTCTGTACCAATTAGTGTATGTGCTCTGGGACATATTTGTTCATCTTAATGTTAGTATAAACCTCCAGAAAATTAGGCTAAAATAATACAAAAATACAGTTTTAGGAATCTTTGCTGTTTGGATTACCTCTTCTGTCACTATTTCCCTCAATCAACCCAATCAATGAATAAACTTGATTTTTTTTTTTTTAAACTAAGGTATCCCTTCCAGACATTTGAAGTAAAAGGTCGATTTTAACTCTAGACAAAGAGTGTTATTTAATAATTATAGATTCTTAATATGGTAACTCAAGAGAAAAATCCAGTTTTAAAAGCAGTTCAGTTTATGCTATTGTAACGCTTTGAGTTGTGATCTAAAATCTATTACAGTTGTTAAATTGAAATGTTTATATAGGTATAACATTCTACTTCTCCTCACCTGCCATCTGTTAGTACCTTGGTAACACTTTTCATTATGATATTTATGTTTCTTTAAATAATTTCCAATATAAAGCTCCCAAAAGTTGTTGTGTGTTATTAGAACCTCAGTGGGAAAATGTTAAAATTCTATATAAAATTTGACAATTACAATGTCAATTTACTTTTAAATGTCTCTAAACAGATAAAAGAAGCAGAAACTAAAGCTGCTCTTGAAGAGGAAAAACGAAGACAACAGGTAACTAAACAAAATGCCCAGATTTATGTTTCTTTGCTAGTTTCTTCATTAGTTTTTATTCAAACAAAAAGTATATTCCAAGTACAAGCCAGGGGCTAATCAACTCTATTCCGGACTGGAAATAATATAGTTCCTACAAAACAAAAGTTACCCATTCACTTACTTTAATCCAGGTATAGTGAACCTCTAAAAAAAGCACAAGATCTCGTTTACTCCCAGATATTTTGTATACGCCCAATTTACTTCCTTGCCAGTTTTATCCATTCTCCAGCCATAAGAGTTTTAACTCCTCTTTTGGTTGGGGTTGTCAGAGTTGGGGGTGCAATGATGTCCGTTTTAAGGCATCTCCTGAAACCCATGTCTTCACTCAACCTAACATTATTTGAGTTCTGTTTTACTGAGCTGTAGATAATCTGTAACAAATATGAGTTGTTTACTAACCAATGCACTTGTTTTAATAATATGTTCACCTATTTCCTCATTAAGATTCTTAAATGCAGGATTATTATCTGTTCTTTGTCATTACCTAGGTAACAGATACATTCCTGATACCACCTCGAATACTATATTGATCATATATTCCAAAGAGTGGCTTAACTTTCTAATAGTAACATGCAATTATTTGTCAGTTTGCATTTTGAGATGCTTTATACTTATCAAGCAGGCTATGTTACATGTTAAAATGCTGCTTTTATGAGTGACGAAATTAAAACTTTCATGACTTGAGAGAGGGCATTCACGTAGCAAATAAAAATGGGCCAAAATGACCCTCTGATATTTTATGGTTCTATAAAGTTGATTTGCCTAATATCCCAAAATAAGTTGTCAGAGCTAATATAATAAAACATGGGTTGGCTGAACTCCTGGGAGATTAAATTATTAAGAATAGTTTAGGGTATCCCTCACCTTTTTATAAGCCATTATGGTCGGTAATCTTAAATATATTCTTTATTTACTGACCTTTTAAACAAAATATATAGAACATAAGTTAAACTATGTGTGATGACTATATGTTATCATTAAAGCATCAGTTATTTTACTGTGTCAGTGAGTCTCACATGTGCCTATTTTAATATATTTTGACCTTTTTCTGTATATCAACAACCACTTGACAATGTTCTGATGTTTTGGTTCATCGAAAAGTGACACTTTTTATTAAATTAATTATATGATTAGGTCTTCTTCAAATGAGGTTTATAGGCAAAGTAATGGATATATTAACTGACTTTTATATTTCCTTCTGTTAAATAAACATTTACAGAATCTTATATGGGTATTACATACATATATTAGTTCACTATCGTGTTTTAGGTACTAACATGCACTATATTATAACATGTTACATTACCATGTACGTATTAAAGTCTAATAAGTTCTTAACAGTAGAATAAAAATTCACATTTTATAATGAGTGTTGTCTAGTTATCCATTTTTTTAGAACAGTTTTTATGTAATTCTACTTTCTAAAATGATTTAAACCATGAAGCATTTTTACTCTGTTTTTAAATGTATTTGATAAAAAGAAGAATCAGTTACTGGCAGCTTTTTTCTCTTTACTCACGTGAATTTTTTCCACACAAGTCATTTATGTTTATTACCAGCATTTCAAGAAACTAGAGTTATAGGTTCCTTTATTCTCACTGAGAATCTCCTAGCACTTGGTAGAAGTTGTATGTTGTGGAGTCTCAGTAGGTTAATGGTGTTGAAGTATAAAACTAATGTTTGTATTATAGAGCATCCTGATTTAATCAGATATTTCTATATTTAGTATCAAAGTTAGGCCTATGGTCTGAAATACTCTTCTTTTACTCCTCACTTCCCTTTCTGCTTTCCTAAACTCTGAATTTGTTGAGTACAATTAGTATTGGAGAGAGGGATTTAAAAAAAAAAATCAAATCAATGTATTTATTTATTATATTCCACTACTATTATAACATTTCCCAAATTGATTTATTTTCATCTAAGTGGAAAATTTCAAATCAATGTATGTATTGAATTTAATAAAAATGATGCTATTTTGATTTAGGCTGAACTGGAGGCTTTTGAAAACAGACTGAAGGGTCGTCGGAAGAAGAACAGGAAAAGAGATGAAGTGGCAGTTGAGCTATCGCTATGGCAAAAATACAAATATTATCTCCTTCCAGTGTGTGCTGTTCCAGTTCTAGTGTTTGCATGGTATATAGCCCATGATGTCCATTAAAAATTTTTGATCTGTTAACCTACCTCAGATTGGATTTAGATAAGTTGTTAAATTTGCAGCATATATTGTAGAACATGATACATATTCACATTCATCGCTCTATTCTCTTCCAGCTATTGTTAGGACAGAATATTAAGCTTTATCTTAATTAACATATGAAAAGTGGTAATATAACATTGTTTGATATTAAAAGCATGACTGAACTTATAAAATACTTCAGAAGGCATAGTTAGTGGCAGGGTAGCGTGTTAGTTGTTCATTGTGCTTCCTTGTATTAGCATAGTTGTCTCATTTACTATTTCAAACCAACATTTTTTTTTCAAAATTAAGATGAAACTGAGCCATATGTGCAGTAAGAGGAATATTTCACAATGTTTTGGTTACTTATTGAAAGGTACTTTTCTTGATCATGTAACTTTGTACTTTTTTAAAAAAATGATTCTCTAAAAGACCTTTTAAATTGTAACATGAAGTTATGTAATTCAATTCCAGAAATTGGTTTATTAGTGAGGAAATTTTATCAGTTATTGAAATAAATTTTTATGTAGTTTATTCCTCAGAGGAAAATACAATTGTTTTCAAAATATGCCAGGTTAGATACATCACATGTGGCTATTTCTTGTGTAAGCTTTCAACTGAAGTTGGCATGTTTAGTAAAACTTGTTTGTGTCTTTTCAAAGTAATAATAAAAGAAAAAACTAATATTTATGAGCACTATGTGCTGAACACAGGGCTTATGAGCCTTATGTATTTTATTCTCATTTTTTCTTACCTTGATCCTATAAGTAGATTTTATCTGGAAATAATCAGTTGTTATGAAAACTACCTGATAAAAGAAATATCAGTAAGCTAAATCTGTTTGAATTATTAGTCATTTTAAATGGTTTGCTATTTGATTTTTGTATGATTAATGTTTTCATTAAAATTTTTCATACCAAATTTATAATCTTCAATATTTACTATTATCTAAATAATCAGGAGCCTATCATTTTAGATTAGGTATTAGTATCAATGTATAAAACTCCAGAATTTGATGTACAACATAGTAATTGATAGATAGTAAAAAGTGGTAGAAGTATGTTTTAAACAGAAGCACAAAGAAGGAATTTTAAATTTTGCTAAATTTAACTCAGATTTTAAAAAACGTATTGTTGATTAATCGAGTAGTAGCTCGTATCTAAAATTAAAGGGCACTCATTCCTTTCTTTATGGGCCTTGTGTTTTGATTTTAGATTTTCTGTTCTTTTTGTTACTGTTCCCAATGATAGTTACTGGGTTAGTGTTTCAGAAGCTCTAAATTAGAGCTGCTACTCTCAAGTCATTACCTTACTCTGCTCTAAAATGAATATTAAAGAATATGAACGAGTAGGTGTCTACTTGGGAAACTATTTTCATGTATGTCAGACTCTTGTTCTGTTAAATAAGCCTGAAGCCTAATTCATGTCTGTTTTATGGGCTGTGTTCTTGTTAGGTTTTCTTTCTAATTTGTGAGAAAGAATTTAGTGAGGAGATTGAATGAATGACAAATTAAACTGTTTGCTGTTTTTTATTTGTTTGGCTAGTATCTCAGAGCTTAATTAATTTACCCGAAGTCACAAAACTATTCATTTATTCACTCAATAGATGTGTTTCCTCTGTGACAGATAATTTCTAGGTACTGGAGATAATTGTGATATTTCTCTTGGGGAGCTGCTAAAGGAGTGGAAGAGATTTTAAAAATGAACATGCTTTCATGTGTAATAAATTAAAAATTAAGAAATTAAATAAGAGAACTAGTACAGAAAGTGGGGGCAAAAGGTCACTAGGTACTGTAGATTTGGAAAGTCCCTCTGAAATGGAGTCATTTGAACTGTGACCTGAATGACCTTCATTTGAAAATCTGAGGAGAAAGTCTATGAGGGAGAGAATGCAGCAAGTGCAGAGTCTGTAAGTTGGAGAGATGCTTGGCATGGCTGAGGAACAGAAAGAAGGGCTGGCGTTGCTGGAGCTTAATGAGTGAAAGGGAGAGACAGTCTAGGGTCCGCTGATACAATGCTTGATAGACCATGTTGAGGGAACTGGGGTTGTATTCTAGTCGCAGTGGGCAGCACTGGAAAGTTTTAAATGGGAAGTAGTTTTTTTAAAGATTGCTGGCTGCGTGTGGAGAAGAGACTAAGGGAGCAGGGGTAAAAGCAGGGAGGGAGATAAGCTGGGAGGCAGCCAGGCTGGAGGTACTGATGGTGCAGATTGAAAGCGGGGTGCATGCCTCCAGTTCCCACGGTTCCCTACTGTCCAGAATGAGTGGTACGAGGATGCTGCAGAAGCCGCTGCACGATGAGCAGCATGGGAATGAATGGAACAGGACAAAAGAAATAAGCTCTTTACGATCAAAATGAAGTTAAATTTGGTCAAATACTCACAGTAGCTTGTTCTGTGGGAATAAAGCAGTATGTGACCTTTTTGCTTTAATCTGAGCCAGTTAGAGAAGGTTTGGAAAAAGTTATCAAATAGCCACTAAGAATGGCGTAGATAAAATTGTGACTGTGATGGCCTTATTTTCCTATTTACTTTTTGTTATTATAAACGTTTATTAGCCTACTGTTTGAAATTTGTGGAATATTTGTATTGAAACCTCTAAAGTTTTCCAGTTTAAACCCTTTCAGGGATTGGCCAACACCTAGTGTTTGTGTTTCAATTACTTTTGCTATTCAAGTCTAAAGTAGATTCAAATAACCTCAAATGAATTGGTATAATCTTTGTTGAAGTTGCCAAAGGAACGTTATTGAAGCAAAAACATTGAAAACGTTTGCTCTTTGCAAACAAGTCTGATGCTTGAACTTCATGGCTATCTTTGAGTGTTAAAAATTTTAAACACAGATAAGTATATATGGTAGTGTTTAAAGATGACCAGTAAGAATTTTTTGGTCTCTTCGTGTTATTTCAAATGACCCAGGTGACCCCCTCCCGTTGCTATGTTTGCCCATCCTTGGGAAATGAGACAGATGTCTAAGCTCTGGGCTACAGTTGAAGGACGGTAGCTGTCTCGTCTGTGGTCTGTGCAAGTTGCCCTCTTTATTGAGTGTCGGTGATCAGACCACCCTAAGCCTTGTGCTATGAGGTTGATGAGCTTCATAGAAGGAGGAAGAAGCAGATTTCTGGTTACGACCTCCTAGAAGTGACATGAATTTGGGAGTGGTGGGAGGAGCTGGAAGCCCCTCTGCTCTCCAGAAAGTTAAGGGACAATAGAGAACAGGTGTCCATCTGGGAAACCATTTTCATGTATTTCAGAATCTTAGTCTACCGAGCAAGTTCAGGTGTGATATTTGCTGAGTAGTGTGGGCACATGTATTTAAATGATACTGTGAAGAATTACCCATGTACAACCTGAAATCCCTCATGGCACTAAACAGTTCCTGCCCTGCATTGTTTATTTGTTTCTTGTCTGCCTCCTTCACTAGAATGTAAGCTCCATGAGGGCAAGGGTGCCGTTTTGTTTACTGCTGTAACTCCGCAGCGGGGAACTGTGCCTAGCCACATAGTAGATGCTGGCTTTAGTTTCCTAAGGCTGCCACAACAAATTCCCAGAATGGCTTGAAATAACAGAAATTTATTCTCTCACAGTCCAAAATCAAGTGTCAGCAGGATTGGCTCTTTCTGGAGACTCTGAGGGAGAAACTGTCCCATGCCTCTGTTCTAGCTTCTGGCTGTGAGCGTCAGTCCTTGGGGTTTCCTGGCTTAGGCACGTCACTCCAGTCTCGCCTCCATTTTCACATGTCTCTGCGTGTCCTTTTCTGTCTCTTATAAAGACACTCTGTACTCTGGGCTCATCCTATTCCAGTATGATCTCATTTTTAACTAATTACAGCCACAAAGACCCTCTTTCCAAATAAGGAAGGTTACATTCTTAGGTTCGGGGTGGACTTTAAATTTGGGGAGGGAAACTATTCAACCCCCTACAGTGCTCAGTAAATATATGATGGATGACGGAATTAATAGTGTAATGTGTGCTGTAAAATCCTTGGGCACTTTTTTATTACTGTCTTAATAATTGTGCTGCAGAAGGCGGGGATTCAGAGCTCAGTCTAGTGACAGATTACTTGCGTTCCAATTCTGGTTCTGCCACTTCCTAGTTGTGATATATTGGGCAATTATTTAACTTCTGTAAGCCTCAGTTTATTCCTTTTCTGTAAAGTAGTAACAAAGAGAGATAACAATGCCCAGTAAGTGTGAGCTATTATTAGTCTGCAACTATTTTAAAGCACTTTACATTTTTCATTAATCCCCTTAACAGCCTATGAGGTGGGTTTATTATTACCATTTTACAACCAGGGAAACTAGGTTTGTTTCAAGAATGAAAAACTGAGAAAATACGCATGTCACTTTGTGAAGTACCTGACACATAGTGCTTAGAAATTCTTAGCTATAAAAATATAAATATGACAATCTCATAACTTCAAGACTTCTCTTACAAATTGATTCTCAAATCAGAAAAAATGTGAACTGAGGTAACTCACTTTTTGCTCATGTGGTCATTGTCATTGGGGGTGAGGGGTACTACTATTTCTGGAAGATTAGCACCCTCACACACCTAGTGCAGGATGCTGGCTAAAGGTAGGGCATTTGGGCAGATTGCAGTATGGGGCTTTGGTGGTGGGAAGACTAGCACTAGGTGTGTGAGGGTGCTAAAAATACAATTCCTTGGAAACGTTTTATGGACCAGTTCTAATTACCTTCTTCCCAATGACTACTCTGGTGTATTGGAGTAGGGCTTTGATGGCCCAGAAATATTACTTAACAGCCAACAGAATGTCTACATGGGCTACTTTTATCATCTACAGAATGTTTCAGTGTGCTAGAATATATTACTTCAGGTTTTATTTTCTGTTTCCCCCTTTTGATTAAACTCCCCTCCCTGCAACAGGTAAATGTCCAGTTTGCTGGTTTCTTGCTCTATTCTTTAATTTTTTTATTGTTTATTTTGCAGGGCTTTCTATTTTTAGATCTCAGCTAAAATGTCACATTTTCACTTTCTAAAGCCAGTCCCACATTACTTGCAAGTATTTTTCCATAGTTTATGTATTTGTGGGTTTGTTTATGTATTCCACTAGACTGAAAGTTCTGTGAGGGCAGAAACTGTCTATTTTGTTCATCTGGCAGCTAGCAAATGCTAAGTAAGTATTATTTGAATGAATATTTAAATAGATAAGCCATGGGGTAGCATGTCTGTGTTAGCCACTGCTTGCCTGGGATGCTGGCTGCTGATCTAAACTAATCTCTTTCTTGTTTTCACATTGCCTTTATTTGGAGTGCTAAGCACTGAATTATTCTGTAATATGATATGCAACCAAAATTTGGTATAAAATCACTCTTGCCAGAGGTATATTCACTACCTGTAAGTGAATTTTTCCAGAAATTTCTTTAATGTTTGTGTTTTTTATATCATCTAACTAGTTGGATTTATGCTTGAAATGCTAGACAATAAAATTTTCAAAAGGCTAGACATGTTTCTTTCTGTAAAATTAAAGTATTTTACTAGATGATGGTTGTCACTTTAAAATAAGTTGAAAAGCTAATGTGGCAAAAAAATTTTTTTGAGGAATAATTCAGATAGGTTACTGTGAGCCCTCTGCATATTCAAATTATGAGACTTCTAATATTTTTATGATTTCTTACATTATAAAGGTATTACAAAGAAGATAAAAATAGCTGTTTACCCTCAGGCAAAGAATACCTCAAGTATTCACTCTGGTGCCATTGGTAACTAGAACTGGTTGGATTTTCTTGCTAAAAGGAAAGTTTAAGAAATGCTTGTTTTGCGCCATCAATGCAGTCAATTTTAGTTCTAAGAAGAACACGGTATAGCAGTGGAAAAGAAAGGGAGACTTATCTCCTCTGGCTGTCTCCAATTCCCTGATTTAGCTGCTTTAATCTCAGAGTTCCTGTGGCACCTCCACTAGAGGGCAGAATGTGAAAGAGAAAGGAGGTGGAATACAAATTTATGCTTGGCTTCAGAATGCCTGTAGAAACCTTGAGGATTGAATCCAAACCTCATTTTATGAACTGAGTTAACTGTGGCCCAGAAAGACTTGTGATTGGCTCAAGGTAGAGTTGATGGATAAATCACTTAGGCTCTTGATATTTTCAGGCTGGTGTGTTCCTGTAGTGATGACATGCGATAAGGCTGTATCGTGGTAAGAAGAACACAGTCTTGAAATGACACTGCCTCCAGAGAATCCCAGCTCAGCACATGCTAGCATATAAACTTAAGCTGGTTGCTTCGACTCTAAATCTTTCTCATCTCTAAAATAATAATAGTACCTACCTCATGGAGTGGTTGCTAGAACTAAGAGAATGCATGTAAAATGTTTAGTACAAAGCCTGCCATATACTAAGTTAATTTTTGTGAATTATGAAAAACTTGTCAGATATTGGATTCCAAATCTGACGTTTGGAATCAGTTTCACCTGGAATCAGTTTCAACTATTGCACTATACAAATACATGCAATATTTTCTATTTATCTCATTTTAGAAGCAAAATTTTACAAATTGCATCCTCCTCCCAGCTATAATATTCAAGGAACAGGTGCGTGATACCTATTTGTTGACTATGCATGGCCTCATCCAGAATAATGGAGATGGAGGGATAATAACCTGGAGGGATTTTTGAAATTTCCACTAGATCTTTACTGAGGTTGGATGAAAAAACGTTTCTAAGAAAAATGCAATGTAGTCTTTTTTTTTTCTTTCTTTTTCTGCCAAACATTTGACAACTGTCTGGGGCTTCAAATGAAAAAGTAGTCTTTACCGTTGTAAGTACGGGCAGTCGGGCAGTGCCCTTGACGGCCTGAGGAAGAGCGGGCTGCTAGTGAATATGGAGAGGCAGAACTGTTTGTCCCGAAGGTGCAGCTGTCGTGATGCCCCCTCTGCAGGAAATCCAGGTTTATGGAAGCAGGCTGGGGTTGTCTCGTGTCCCTGCAGTCTCAGCAAAATCTCAGGCAGTCTTGCAAAAGCAGTTTCTTCATTAAACATAATAGAAGGCAAGTTTCCATATGCTTACTGCAAATGGTGTTTGCCCTAGAAACGTTAAACCTTTTTTGAGACAAACTTAGCCTCTAATTTCCAGTGCGTGCGGTTATTTTGATTTTTATTTGACTAGCTAGCTCTGGCTGAAAGAAAGGTCTAGGATGTGATAAGGAGGTTTTGGAGAGCCCAGAAGTAACTCTTTTTGTCTCCTACAGCCAAACTTGGAGTTCTCGTCCTTTTCGTGTTGCCATCACGGATGTAAGCTGGGTGGGGGGAAGGGGACCAGCGTTTCAGTCAGCTTCGTGTCTGCCCCTGAAGAGTAACTTTTAAATGCAAAGAGGTGGGGTTGCGAAGGATCTGTCATTAAGGGTTCTTATGGGAGGGACCCAGAGACCGGAGTAAAGGGAGGGAGTGGTCCGCGCGCGGGTGGGAACTGTGGAGCAGACAAAATGTGGGACCCCTGTCCCTTGAAGTTCAACTTGTCTCATCCTAAATAAAGAGCAAGGCATCCGTAGTTCCTCTCCCAGGGACACGTAGAGGAGAGCGGCCAAGATAAGAGTGGACAGAGGAAAAAGCGAGACATGTTCTCCACGAAACAGTCCCCTGCCCTCCCTCCGGACAAGCGCTACAGCCGAGCCGGGGCCCCGGAGCCGGTAAGATCCACCAACCGCGCTCTGCTGACAAACAGGTCGGATAACCTCACAGTCGGGATGAATTCAGGGTCAACCCCTCCCGCCACTGTCTCCTCCTCCCTTTGGGTGCCACCTTCTTTCTCTGCTGTCGATGAGCTTCGGCTTTCCCGGCCCCTCACTCAGCGCCCTGCAACCAGTCCCCAGCACACTGTCCTCCAACGCGGTTGCCCAGCGTCCGGGACCCTCCCACGGTCATGGGCAGGGTTTCCTTCAGTGGTCCAGTCCGGTCAGTCCGGAGACCCAACTCTCCTTGGCAGGGGCGATGCTACGTCTCCTGCAGAGTGCCCCCTCCACCCGGCACTCTCCACGCCTCAGGTGGACGGGGCTGCACGCGGGCTCCTGGGGAGGCTGCAGAAGGAGCCGTCGGAAGCAGCCCCTTGGGGATCCATGACCTACTCTCCGCGCCAGCGTCGCGGACGCCCGGCATCTGGAAGGACCGCGCAGCGGCCTCGTCTGCCCCAGATGTAAGCCTCCTTTCCCTACTGCGCTCGCCTCTGTCTCATCCCTCTTAGAGCCAGGACTGGCTCTCGGTTCCCCCGCAACCAGCTGGTGCCCGGAGATCACCGGACCGTTCTGAGCGTTGGCATCCCAGAACCAGTCCCACTTGCAGGGTGCTGGGAACTCCTGAGTCCCCCGAGCGCAAACTTTGTCGCCGGCCGCCGGGGGGCGCAGGTTCTGAGCCGCTCCGGGTTTGGCGGGCTCCGAACCACTCCTGGAAAGGGACAGCGTTGCTCCTGGTTCGGGAGAGGAAAGGGAGGGAGGAGTACCAAGGATGGCCCTCACGGGTTGAGCCCCCCACGAACCAGTTCTAATCTGCGGCTGCCCTTCTCCTTTGGAGTCGGGGTGTTCCGGCTCGGCGGAGTAGGGGACTGGAGACCACTTGGTGAGGCAGGGACTGGAGGCTGCGCGGGCGGGAGGAAGGTGGTGTCGTGCGGGATCCTGCTGGGACTCTTCCCCAGCGCCAGTGGCAGGCGCCTTACTCCTGGTGCACCAACTCGGGCCGTTGGATGGCGGTGTAGGCGCTGTTTGCACTGCTTGTCATTCAGGGGACCGAGCCCAGGACGCTCAGAGCGGCGAGCTCCTCAGGGAAGCGGCGGAGCTGGGCATTCCCAGAGAAGCTGTCCAGGCAATTCATTAAGTAGAGTTTTCCTTCCTCGGGAAACTTCTGAGAACAATGCACCACAAAAACGCAACTCTGGTTTAAGACCATGACGACTTCTATATGTGTACATTTGTAGTTTGTACTCTTTTTTATTTTTTGTAATTTAGTGATGGAAGCAAAACTCTGTAAAGGAATGGCAACTGCTACCAGAAAGGGATTGAAGTCAGGACTTAGTGATCATTATCCAATTATACACATTTTAGCTGAAGGTGTTGAAATTAAAGATGCTGCAAAACATTAATTTTTGGCATAACCCAGAGAGAATGAGAAGAAACAATGCATTTTTTAAAGTTATAAATTTTTTTTTTGGTTACAGTCACAACATTCACCAGCTTGTTTGTATTATTTGGTGCCAATAGTTGTGTTATGTGAAAGAGCACTAAAAATCAGTCCCCAAAACCAGGTTCCTGCGGGTTGAGAGGTTAGACTAGACGTCTGCATAGACATGTGTGAGTGCTCGGCTGTGCAGTCAGCTTTTCCATAAAATCCTGTCCAGCACACCAATTGTTGCACTAGGATGAACTATTTTTAGAGTTATTTGGGTGTGGAATCACATAAACCTCCAAACCTCAAGATGCTGGAAAGCTTTATTTAGGGGAAGGGGGCTCTTCCCAGAAGGTTCCTTGCAGGATAGGATTACTGTACAATGATGAAAGACTCAGTTAGCCTTCAAGGAGGTAAAAGAGCCAAGGATTGCTTTATTAATCTCACCAAGTATATTTCCAGGCACAGTGAAACTTTTTTAGAAGGTGCAAAATTAATCCCATCAGAGACCTTCCTCTTAATGCTGCAGAAATCTTAATAGCAATAGCCCAGAAGGCGTCAGTGCAAACCAGCTGTGCCTTTGTTCGGGAAGGGCCACATTTCCCATCGTGGCTTCATCTGAATTTCAGCCTTGCAGACTCCATGGCCCTGCAAGCCCCTCAGTTGCCCTTCTCCGTTGTTGGGTGCAAACAAGAGGGTACAGGAGAAGCTAAGCATTCTAGCATCTCCCGTTAGCCTCGCCGCTCTCTGCCATCTGTATTTTCAGATCTCCGTACTGTTAGTGAGGTACATGTTGATCCTTTATAATTTTCCCTAACCCCCAGCCTCCCTCCACAAGAGGACCTGTGGCTTTAGTGTTTCTGAGTTTCTCTACTGCTGGAGAAATGGGAGCTCCCACAGGACCAGGAAAGCTGTGATATAGAATTTTTGCTGAAGGTGTCCAAGGGAGAAAGGTTTCTTTAATGTGCCATTTTTAGTCAGCAAGTAGTATGCCATTCATGCATTCTGTTTGCTGCATCACTATTCTTGGCATTTCACTTTGACCAAATGGAAAATTGGGCTGGTTGGCTAAAGGATACTTACCTGCATAGAATACGAGATCCACACTCAGCACTCAAGGAATACCCCCGACTTACCTGTTCCTCAAAATCTGTTAACACACACACACACACACACACACACACACACACACACACACACATTTTTGTGGTTTAGACTGTTCAGAGGGGAGTGAAAGGTACTATAGATGACATGCTATGATGGGTAGAATATGGAGTTTCGTATCAAAGCTAAATTCAAATTTCTTAAAAGCTGCAAGACCCTGGGCAAGTCAAATAATCACATTGAACCTTGATTTCCTCATCCAGCAAATGGGGACGATGCTAGTGACCATCTATAAAGACACTGTGAACATGAAGAAAATAATTATGTCCCAGAAATATTATATGTAATAGTTGTACATTCTATAAAGACTGCCTAACCTGTTTGTAATTATGGAGCTGGTCCCATCTCGGACTCAATGAGTCTCCCAGGCTGTTTTCCACAGCCAGCTTTCTGTGATTCTAGAGCTCTGCTGTCCCATACAGTAGCTGCTAGTCACATGTGATTATTTAAATTAATCAAAATTAAATTAAAATTTCCATTCTTCAGTCTCACTAGCGAAGGTGGTCAATAATCCCATGTGACCAGGGTTACCATATTAGTGTAGATAGAACGTCTCCTTCATTGCTGATTGTTCTCTTAGTTCTAGAGCTTCCTTTCACTTGAGTGATAATTTAAGGAGACTCCTGGATGATAAAAGGGTTCCTGTCCAGCATCCTCTTTGCTTCTTTTACACTGCCAGGGCATTTGCTGAATGGCAAATGGCTAGATTCATTTATAAATCAGCCAACAAGTGTGTATTAGTTACAAAATCCTTGGGGATTTTCCCTCAGCCTTGATGATTTTTGGTAATCTATTGTTTTTTTCCCTTCACAGTGAGCTTCATGGCTACTATTAGAGCAGAAACTCTAATGTAATAAAGGGAGGTTCTTCTCTCCCCCATATGCCCTTACATGTTGTACCATTTTTCACAAGAATGACAACACTAGATATACTAGGTTCCATGTTTGGATCAAAATCCACTGAGAGTGTTCAGTTTATTCAGATTCAAAACTAATATTCCACCTCACTCTGTAGGACACCTTTCTGAACTTACCACCATTTGACAAACTATGCATTTTATTTTTTTTATTTTGATTATTTTCTGTCGCTTCCTATTCTAAGATACAAACTCCATGGAGCAGAGATTTTTCTGTTTTTGTTCATTGCTAGAAGACTGCCTGGTACATAGAGATATATTTGGACTAGCTAAGATAGATAGATGCTGTATTAGTTTCCTAGGGCTGCTGTAATGAATTACCATAAACTGAGTGGCTTAAAACAAGAGAGATTTATTCGCTTACAGTTCTGGAGGCTCTAAGTCCAGCATCAAAATGTCAGAGGGGCCATGTCTCTTTAAGGCTCTAGGGAAGAATCCTAAGAATCCTTTCTCTGCTCGACCTAGCTTCCGGTGGTTGCTGGCTGTTCTTGGCATTCCTTGGCCCATAACTGCATCATTCCAATCTCTGCTTCCATAGTCCTTCTTCCCTGTGTCTCTGTTCTTTCCCCTTGTTATAAGGACACCAGTCCTGTTGGATTTAGGGCTCCCATGAATCCAGTATGACCTCACTGGAACTAATTACAAAGGCAAAGACTGTATTTCGAAGGAAGACCACATCCTGAGGTTCCGGGAGACATGTATTTTGGGGGACACTGTTCAAGCCAGTACAGATGCATAGATAGGTAACCCGTTCCCTGCCTGGATTCCTTATCCCGTAGGGGTTTATTCTGTGTCTGGGATTTTGCTAAGTCTGCTTTAGAGCAAGTACAGTCCATAATGTTTATTATTCCTAGACAGATAATCACCGTGCAGGTTGGGAAGCCATGTGTGCTTTGCACGTGGGTGTGGAGTACGTGGGATGATCACCTTCAGATTGCGGGATCAGCTGCCCTGTCCCAAGCCTGTCACGGTCCCCAGCCCTTTTACCAGGCTCTCTTTCTTTCTCTTTGCTCAAAAAAAGCCACTGTTGACCTGGAGCGCTGGCTTGTCTGCCTGCCTCATGCCTGAGCATTCAGCAGCACTGTTTCTCGCACTGAGCTCTGTTGACGGGTGCCCATGAGTTCTGTTCTCCTTTCAGCCTCCTGGCAGTTGCTTTCATCAGCTCACCTTACAGCAACTGCGGTCCATTTTTACGTGCCCAAGCCATCAGAGTCGCTGGTGACAAGCCCAGTGTCAGTCCTTGACAGGACTGGGGACCTGGGGTTGTCCTGTAGGCGATCCATCTTGCCAGTCCGTCCCTATCAGTTCTGAAACTGTCAGCAGCTCAGGAGGACATGGGTGGAGAAGGGCTAGTCAGCCAACAGGCTGGCGTAGGAGTAGGGAATATAGAGTGAATATAATGTGAAGATTATTTTGGTGCGACTAGTTTGTGCTTAGCCCAGGGCACCTTTGAGCTTTTAGACTGACAGCATTTGAAGAGACCTTTGTGTCCAGAACTTGGGAGAATTTAACAAAAAGTCCTCATGCAGCTATGAAAGTAAATGATGTCACGCTCTCCAAAGCCAGGGAAGTCATTCTGCTAAGGTGTCACAGCAGCACAGTAAAGGTTGATAGCACCAGGAAGTCGTAATCTGGGCCACCAAGAACCCCGTGAGTAGTGAAAAATCTCTATGAACAGTTCAATATGAATTTTTCTGGCTAAGGCACCATAGCACCCGGAGAGGTTAAAAGCCATGTGCAAGACCTAGATAGTTTCAACTAATGAGAATTCAACAATACAGCCTGGACAAAAAGAGGAATAGATTCATCCATGTATTCGACACACATTTAGGTGCCAGGCACAGTTATAGGCACTTGAAATACACCAGTGAACGAAACAGATAAATATTCACGTGTGTAAAGCTTAGTTTCCAACTAAACATTAAATTAGGAGTTCAGGGAAGAGGTAACTGTTGGAGTGCTATGAGTCACTTGGCTTCTCATTCTGTTCAGTGCCCTGGAGTGAGAGCACAAAAGAGAACAGAACCCGCTGTTAGTTTCAGAAGCTGCGTGCCTTCTATACATATCTATCTTACAGTCTTGCGTGTTATCCTATATCCACCAAAAAGATCGGTGCCTTTTTGTCCTCTGACGTCAAGCCAATTAATTAATCCGGTATTCAACTGATGAACCTGTCCCATCTCTGGAAAAACTGACTGTGTGGGATTTATTGGCAGAAGCTATATTGGTCTCCAGTGTGGCACTTGCCTAGGGATTTTCAAGGATTATTTTGACTGTATGTGATTTTCACCTTTGTGGGTCTATTTCAGAGCCTCATCCTACAAGTGAGATGCCACTCCACTGTGGTGTGGTTTGGAAATCAAAGCTGTATGATTTTACTTATTATTTCTCTGTGCTCTTTTAAAACAATTTTGTCCAAGTCAAACAACATCAGACATGGGAGTTCTAATCTTTATCTGATGCTAAGTTGCTATGAGACTTTAAAGATGTCAGTTGACCTTTTTGATCCTGGTTTCCTCGTGTGTAAAATGAAGTAGTTGCACTAGTCCCTTTGCAATGTCCTCTCCAGATCTAAAAGCTGAAATCTGAATGGGGCGGAGAAAATGAGCAAAATATTTCACCCTTTTACTTCTTTTTTCCCCTCTTCCCTTTCTGACAGTTGAGAAGCCCTGCCTGGGTAAGGGGCAACCTAGCTGACTTTAGTTTGCTTCCCTCTTTGCGGGTCTTTTTAAATTGTCTTTACAGTGACTTTTTGCCCAAGTGCAAAATTGCTGTTCAATCCCAAGGAAGGCTGGTCAGAGGAAATCTGATCGTCAGAGCCCACGTATGTCTGGGGATATCTTCTCTGGCTGTAGGTCAGAATGAAGCCTTTTCCAATGCATGCAGCTTGGGGGTGGTGGAAGAATGGGGAGAGGCGATCCCTGGTGTTGGGGCTCTTTCAACCTGTGGCCCAGGTTCAAGTGTGGAGCCAGGTATGCTTCTGGGTGCAGCTGAGGCGTTTGACACAGGAGAAAATTGTCCTTAAATAGCTAGGTAGGTTATAACCCCTCTGTCTTCAACGTTATAAAATAAAACATAAAAATCTATGTAGAGTTGCAAAAGAACAGAATTTTGAGGTAAAGAGAGATAATTCTGTTATATCTGAAATTTAGGAAGATTGGATGTATTAAGAAAATAACTCAGGAAATAGTGTGAGCCTGATTAAATCATTAAACCCAAGGCAGGAAACAACCTCAAGGCAGCCCTGGCCCTGAGGCATACAGACCTGGGCTCAGGTTCTTCTTGTTCATCACTTATTAGCTGGCTGCCCCTCCAGCAAGTTAATTTTCCTTAGGCTCAGTTTCCTTCTCTGAAAAATGGGAGACAGGGATGTGATCAAGGATTCCATGAAATAATGCTTTATGGAGACACTTTGTAAGAACATGAGTTGTTACATAAATGTGTGAGTTTTATTTTTTTCTTTTGGTTACTGTTATTTAGTTGAGAATTTAGTTGTGCACATTCACCCTATAAAAATAGGCCTATTGATTTAAAATCTTTTTTTTTCCTTTTTATCATTCTTTAAAAAAATTTTTTTCAACTACAGTTGGCATACAATATTATATTAGTTTCAGGTGTACAACATAGTGATTAAACATTTATATAACTTATGAAATGATCTCCCCGATAAATCTAGTACCTATCTGACACCATGCATAGTTATTACAATATTATTGGCTATATTCCTTATGCTGTACCCTACATCCCCATGACTATTTTATAACTACCAATTTGTACTTCCTTCCTTCCCCTTTTTCACCTATCTCTCCAACCCTGCTCCCATCCGGCAACCATCAAAATGTTCTCTGTATCTATGAATCTGTTTCTGTTTTATTTGTTCGTTTATTTTGTCCTTTAGATTCCACATATAAGTGAAATCATATGGCATTTGTGTTTCTCTATCTGACTTACTCCACTCAGCACAATACCCTCTAGGTCTATCCATGTTGTTGCAGATGGTAGGATTTCATTCTTTTTTCTGGCTGAATAATATTCCATTGTATATATGTACCACCTCTTCTTCATTCATCCATTCATGGACACCCAGGTTGCCTCCACATCTTGGCTATTGTAAATAATGGTGCAGTGAACATATGTTTATAGATGCACATGTCCCTTCAAATTAGTGTTTTGGCTTTCTTCAGATAAATACCCAGAAGTGGGATTACTGGGTCCTTCTTTGTCTCTTATTATAACCTTTGTTTTAAAGTCTATTTAGTGTGGTGTAAGTATTGCTACCCCAAGGTTTTGGTAGTGTTTTTTTTTAAATTTCCATTTTCATGAAATATCTTTTTCCATCCCTTTGATTTCAGTATGTGTGTGTCTTTCGATCTGAAGTGAGTCTCATTTAGGCAGCATATGTAAAGGTTTTGTTTTCTTTTCCATTCAGCTACCCTATGTCTATTGATTGGAGCATTTAATCCATTTACATTTAAAGTCATTTTTTAGAGATGTGTAGTTATTGCCATTTTATTATTCAAATATATGTATATTGCCATTTTATTATTCAAATATATATATATATATATATATTTTATCTTAAAGAAGTCCCTCTAACAGTGCTTGTAATACTGGTTTGGTGTTGGTGAACTCCTTTAGCTTTTTCTTCTCTCGGAAGATCTTTATCTGTCCTTCAATTCTAAATGACAGCTTTTCTAGGTAGAGTAATCTTGATTGTAGGTCCTTGCTTTTCATCACTTTGAATATTTTATTTCAATCCTTTCTGGCCTGGAAGGTTTCTGTTGAGAAATCAGCTGACAGTCTGATTGGAGCTTCCTTGTAGGTAACTAACTGATTTTCTCTTGCTGCTTTTAAGATTTTCTCTTTGTCTTTAAGCTTTGGTATTTTAATTATGATGTGTCTTGTTGTGGGCCTCTTTAGGTTCATCTTGTTTGGGACTCTCTGTGCTTCCTTGGCTCGTATATCTAGTTCCTTTGCAGGTTAGGGAAGTTTTTGGTCATTAATTCTTTAAATAGGATTTTTTTTTAAAAAAATGAATTTTTTAAAACTTTTATTTATTTAAGTGTGTTTTTCCAGGATCTATTACCTCCAAGTCAAGTAGTTGTTTCAATCTAGTTGTGGAGGGTGCAGCTCATAGTGGCCCACATGGGGATCGAACCGGCAATCTTGCTATTAAGAGCACCGCACTCTAACCAACTGAGCTATCCAACCGCCCCTTCGAATAAGTTTCCTTTCCTTTTCTTTTCTTTTTTAAAGATTTTATTGGGGAAGGGGAACAGGACTTTATTGGGGAATAGTGTGTACTTCTGGGACTTTTTCCAAGTCAAGATGCTGTCCTTTCAATCTTAGTTGTGGAGGGTGCAGCTCAGCTCCAGGTCCAGTTGCCGTTGTTAGTTGCAGGTGACCCAGCCCACCATCCCTTGCAGGAGTGGAACCAGCAACCTTGTGGTTGAGAGCCCGCGCTCCAACCAACTGAGCCATCTGGCCACCCGGGAGCTGAGCGGCAGCTCATTGACTTCATTCTAGTTGCGGAGGGCGCAGCTCCCTGGCCCTTGTGGGAACCGAACCTGCAGCCCTGTTGCCCAGAGCTCACACTCTAACCAACGGAGCCACCTATCCACCCCTCAAATAGTTTTTTAATTCCTTGCTCTGTCTTTTCTCTTTCTGGTACCCCTATGATTCGCATGTTGGTACACTAGATGTTTTCCCAGAGGCCCCTTAAACTATACTCATTTTTAAAATTTTCTTCTTGCTGTTATTATTGGGTGTTTTTTGCTAACTTATCTTCTAAATTGTTGATTTGATCCTCTGCTTCATCTAATCTACAGTTGATTCCCTCTAAAGTATTCTTTATTTCAGTTATTGTATTCTTCATTTCTGACTGGTTCTTTTTTATGTTTCTTATCTTCATTTTTATATTTCTTATCACATTGTTGAAGTTCTTACTGAGGTCATTGAGAATCCTTATAACCGATGTTTTGAACTCTGTGTCTGGTAGATTGCTTGTCTCCATTTTGTTTAGTTCTTTTTCTGGAGCTTTGTTCTGTTCTTTTATTTGGGACATGTTTTTTGTCTCCCCGTTTTGGCTGCCTCCCTGTGTTTGTTTCTATGTATTAGGTAGGGCTGCTATGTCTCCCGGTCTTAGTAGAGTGGTCTTATCTAGTAGGTATCCTATGGGGCTCAATAGTGCATTCTCCCTGGTCATCTGAGCCAGGTGCTCCAGGTGTGCCCTTTGTGTAGTTGAGCCTCTATTGCTGTTTGCACATCAATAGGAGGGATTGACCTTTGGGCTGATTGTCTGTGAGGACTGGCCATGACTACAGTGGAGGAGCTGCTGTGCAGGAGCTGATTTTACAGAGCAGCATTTGCTTTAGCAGGGCTCTGGTGCCTGCCCAGTCTTCTGTTTGGGTGTGTCATCTGTGGAGGTGGCCTGGTGGTGCTCAGGCATGGTTCAAAGCTGGCCACTGGCTGTGCTGGCACCCAAGCCTCCTGGGAGGGGCTCCACCACAGGCCAAGTTCACCCACAGCCTATGCCCTGCACAGGGCCACCTGGCATGAACCACAAAGTGACTGCAGATGGCAGCCACCCACGCTGGGCTTTGAGTTGCCTGGGAGAGGTTAAGCTGTGAACCGTTGTCAGCTGCCACTGTGCATGGCTTGGGGCTGCTTAAGAGGTACAGGTAAGCTGAGGCCAGATGCTGCTTGTTTGGGGTTTGTGAACCTTTTTTAGGAAAATCTTCATCATGAGCTAAACCAGGCTGTTTTTATGTAAAAACCATTGGAAGTGCCTTGGATGAACCTGTAAGTTGGGTGGGGCATAAACTCAGGGAATCATCCGGGTGGGACCAATGTTGTTAGCCAGGTTGATGGAGACTCAGATATGGTGGTGACTGTCTGCACCCGCACACAGGGAGGGGGGAGGGCTCAACAAAGAAACAATGGATTCTGCCAGCACTTTTGTCTGGGAGATAACTGCCCTCCAAGCCCTTGCCCTGAAACCAGACAATTCAGTTCCTCCCTGTATGTCCCTGGCACCTTTTAAGCTGCTGCCCCAGTACTAGAGCTTAGAGTGTGTGATTCTGTCAGCAAGTAAGTTCATGTGTGAGCCCTTTAAGGGGAGCGCCTGGGACTCAGCTGCTCTCAGTCTCACTCAGTCACAATCTCTGCTGCATTCACAGCCAGAAGTTGTGAGGACTTCTCTCCCTGGGACTAGAACCCTGGACTGGGGAACTTGATGTGGGGCTGGGACCCCTTCTCCTCAAGGGCGACCTCTGCAGCTGAGCTATCCCTCCCAATTTTTAATTGCCATACATGGATATGGGGACCAGCCCATTCCATATCTCCATCCTTCCTACCATTCTCAAGGTGGCTTCCGTGTATCCTTAGTTATAGGACTTCTGTTCAGCTAGATTTCAGGTGATCCTCAATGATAGCTTAGTTGTAATTTTGATGTGGTTGTGAGAGGAGGTGAGTACAATGTTTACCTACTCTGCCATCTTGACCAGAAAATCTATTTAAAAATCTTAATTCTGTGTAGTCAGTTGCTCTCCACAGAGAAGGTCAAAGAAGGAATTATTGCTTTCAAATTCTAGGTTCCCTTACAAGTAAGAGCAAGACAAAAATAAAACAATAGAAATTTAACATCACCCTCCTTCCTTTATGACTCCTAGGAGCACTATCCAATAGAAATATGTCAGCCACATGTGTAATTTAAAATTTTCTGGTAGTTACATTAGAAAAGAAAAAAGAAACAGATGAATTTAATTTCAATGATATATTTTATTTAATTTAATATATTTAATATTTTATACTTTTAACATGGAATCAATATAAAAATTGTTAGTAAAATATTTTACCTTTTTTATACTAAGTCTTCTGAATTCAATACTCTTGCAGCACACCTCAAATCAGATAAGCCTGATTTTAAGTGCTCAGTAACCATCTGTGGCTCATGTTTACCATATTGGATAGTACAGGGTTACATGGCATATGGAAGGTTGTTTCTAACTAAGCACCCCCTTACATATCCAGCTCCTAATTCCCAGGACCCATAAATGCCACCTTATATGACAAAAGGAACTTTACAGATGTGATTAAGGATTTTGAGATAGAGAGATTATCCTGGATTATTTGGGAGGGCCTGATGTAATCACAGTGTCCTCATAAGAGGGAGACAAGAGGGTCAGAGTCAGAGAAGGCAATGAAATGATGGATGTAGAGACTGGAGAGATGTGCTTTGAAGATGCAAGACAGGCCACCAGCCAAGGAATACAGGAACAGGCTGCCACTAAGCTGGAAATGCAAGGAAACAAATTCGCCCCTCAGAGTATTCAGAAGGAAGCAGCCCTTGATTTTAGCCCAGTGAAACAGATTTCAGAATGCTCACTCTCAGAATTGTAAGAGAATAAATTTGTGTTGTTGTAAGCTACTATGGCAATATGTTATAGCAACCATGGGAAATTAATACATTACCAATACTCTAATATTAACATCATTTTCAAGACCCTCTTGAGAAGGCTTTCCCCTGGTTACATCAGCATAGACAGTTATAGTTGGCTTCATGGCAGTTTGGCCTAAGATACTGATGTACAGTTCTCAGGGACGGTGTGCATTACTGCCATCCTATTGCACACTAGGGTCTGTTTCTTGCTCTGACTCAGTTGCAGCCTTCATTAACAAAAATAATATCTTGTCACTACCCTTGAGGATGAACACGGGAGAAACTTTTTTTGTATTAAGGTACAGTACATAGGAGGAAAAAAATGGCTTAGAAAGTTACTGGCTCTGTTTACTATCTGTTCAATATTTTTATAAATCTAAAAATGTGCTAAAATAATGTCAATCAATTAAAAAAATGTACTGCATATGGGTTTGGTACAGATAAAGTTTTACTCTTATATGTACCTTTATCTATGAATGTTAGTGAATGTGTGATTAGGCCAGTAATTCTCAAAGTTTAGTGTGTATGAGAATTACCTGGAGGGCCTGATCTGCCACAGATCACTGTGTCTTATGTCTCACTGCCAGAGTTTCTAATTTAGTAGATCTGGGGTGAGGCCGAAGTTTGGCATTTCTAACTAGTCCCAGGGATGCTGATGCAGCAGAAAGGCAGGTAGGTAGGTAGGTGTGGGAGAGCCCCTCAGAATACCTGGCCTGTAGAGGAGGGACTCCCACGCCTGACCTCCACTAGTGCAGAGAAAGATCCCGGGGCTGGCCTTCCCTGCCCCTAGTACATAATACCAGGGTGCACACAGAATCTTCTTTGAACAATAAGCTCAGCAGTCGTTGCTAAGAAACTTCAGAGTCAGCGCCACTGCTCTTGCTTGGCTTTGTTTTGTGTCTCCCACCCTGAGGTCTAAAGTAGATGACAATCCTGAGATCCCCAAGTCTCAGCTAAAAATACCTCATTTGCCACAGGCCAGCTGACTTCTCAGATTTCCCAGCTGGAGTGAATCCCCCAGACCTGGGGCTGCCCCAGTGGAAAGTCAATCAGCAGAAAATACCAGGATAAAAATAACTCTGTGGAGGCCCCTCAAAGCTCTCACACCCAGCTGCCCACTTGGGGTGACCAATTCTGGGTGTGGGGGTGAAGGTGTGAGAATCAAGCCAGGAATGGCTGAAGGACTGGCTGGCTGTGTCCTGTTTCATTCTGTAGAAGAGTTAGAGCAAACTTTAGTGACTAGCTCCCTCTCTCTCCCTGGTCTTTGTGTTTATTCAATGTAAATTCTAGTTGGGACTACTATAATCCTAAACCTGGTCTATGGTGAGTTTTAGTCGGCCTTCTTTTGCATAATACTAAATCTGAGTTTCCCAACCTTTCTGAAATTAAAATAGAGATGAGCCTTTCTGAAGGTGTCCTTGGTGAGAAAGTAGAGTGGGGCCTTTGGAAAGACCTGCAGAGCTGACTTGTATGTGCCTGGGTCAGAGGTCTGGGTCATCTTGTGACAAACTCAGCTTGCCTGCTTGACTCCCTCCTGATAGGACCAACAGTTTTGTTTGTATTGTTTTAACTTTACCTCTCTCAGCTGAATGTCAATAAGAGGAACAAAAATGTTTTCTATATTCCGAAGTAACAGTATTCTCCAATCATTTTATGTCAGAAACTCCTAAAAGAAGACAACTCGCTCCCCTCCTTCTTTGAAGAGAGCTTTGGTGAGAAATATCTTCTTCTTTCCAGAAAAACTAATCATTCTCCTTAATGGAAGTAAACAAAACCCATGGGATAAATACTTAATTTTAAAAATTTTAATTTTTAAATTATAAAAATTTTAAATTTATTCTTTAAAATTTTAAATGTGGACTTTTCTTTGAAAAAGTTTGTTGTTCTTCCACTCACATTTTTCAAAGACAAATGAAAATATAACAACTTATCCAACTTGGCTTTTTACCCCTTAATAGAGTGCTGAATACTCTGCAGAGAGGTCCAGAAATAGGTCAACTTTGATAGTAAGTAATGAATGCAGAACTTCTGTGATGGTCTGGTTGCTGGAAAATAAAACATTCAACAAACACACTCACAACGTACTGACTTAAAAGTAGCTGAGCAGGCTGAATGATCCATATCTTGTCATTTACAGACTCAATGCAACCCCTATCAAAATACAAATTCATTCTTCTCACAACAAGAACAAATAATCCTAATATTTGTATGGAACCACAAAAGACCCGGAATATCCAAAGCAATCTTGAGAAAAAAGAACAAAGTTGGAGGTGTCATGCAACCTGATCTCAAACAATAGTACAAGGCTAGAATAAAATAGTATGGTACTGGCACAAAAACAGACACATAGATCAATAGGACAGAATATAGAGGCCAGAAATAAACCCTCCCTTATATGGTCAACCAGTCTATGACAAAGGAGATAAAAATATACACTGGAGTAATGACAGTCTCTTCAATAAGTGATGTTCAAAAAACTGGACAAATACATGCAAAAAACTGAAACTGGACCACTCTCTTATACCATATACAAAAATAAACTCAAAATGGGTTAAAGACTTAAATATAAGACCTGAAACCATAAAACTCCTGGAAGAAAACATAAAAGCAAACTATCTGATATCAGTCTAAGTAATATCTTTTTGGATATGACCCCTCAAGCAAGGGAAACAAAAGCAAAAATAAACATATGCGACTATATCAGACTAAAAACCTGCACAGCAAAGGAGACCTTCAACAAAACAAAGGCAAGGCACTAAATGGAGAGAATACATTTGCAAATGAAATATCTGATAGGGGCTTGATATACAAAATATGTACGAAACTCATAAAACACAGTAACAAAAAAATAAACAATGTGATCGAAAAATGGGCTGGGAACATGAGAAGATATTTTTCCAAAAAACGACATAGAGATTGCTAGCAGACATGAAAAGATGCTCAACATCACTGATCATCAGGGAAATGCAATTCAAAACCACAGTGAGATACCAACTCACACCAATCAGAATAGCTATAATCAAAAAGTCAACAAAGAAGCCTGTGTTGGGGAGGATGTGGAGAAAAGGGAACCCTTGTGCACTGCTGGTGGGACTGCAAACTAGTACAACCACTATGGAAAACAGAATGGAGTTTCCTCAAAAAACAAAAATGGATATACCATATGACCCAGCAATTCCACTTCTGGGTATTTATCCAAAGAGAATGAAAACATTAATTTGAAAAGATATACGAACTCCTATGTTCATTGCAGCATTATTTACAACAGTTCAAGATATGGAAGCAACCTAGGTATCTGTTGATAGATGAATGGGTAACGAAGATGTGGTACATATATACAATGGAATATTATGCAGCAATAAAAAAGAATAAAATCTTGCCATTTGTGACAACATGAACTGACCTAGAGGGTATTATGGTGAGTAAAATAAGTCAGGCAGAGAAAGACAGGCACCACATGGTTTCACTTACAGGTGGAATCTACAAGCAAAATAAAACAAACAAAACAAAACAAAAACAGACTCAAAGAAACATACCAAAGGGATGGTTACCCAGAAGGGAGGATGTGGGAGATGGGTGAAAAGGGAAAGGGGAATATAGTCAATAATATTGTGATAAGTTTGCATGGTGACATGTGACTACTAAAATTAGTGAGGTGATCACATTGTAAGATATAAAAATGTCAAATCACTATCTTGTACATCTGAAATGAATATAACCAATATAAGATTGTATACCACCTATACTTACATACTTAAAAAAAAAGGAAAAAGAAGAATAAGACAGGTTTCTTGCTTTTGGAAAAATAAAGATGAAGAAAAGCAGAAAAATACAGCTAGAACCCTGTGATATGGGATTGAAATTAGAGATATGGGTGTAAATATCTATGTTTCAGTACATAAAGATAGATATAGAACTGATGGTTGCCAGATGGTGGCTGAGTAGGGGGATAGGTGAAAGGGGTGAACGGGTATAAAAGGTATAAGCCTGCAGTTATAAAAAAATAAATCATGGAATGTACAGTATAGGAAATTAGTCTATATATATATATTTAAATTATTTATTTTTTTCAGTCACAGTTAACATTGAATATTATTTTGTATTAGTTTTAGGTGTACAGTTAGACATTTATATAACTTATGCAGTGATCCCCCAATTAGTCTAGTACCCACCTGGCATTATATATAGTTGCTGCAACATTATTGACTGTAGTCTCTGTGCTGTGCTTTGCATCCCCGAGACTATTTTGTTATTGCCAATTTGTATTTTCTTAATCCCTTCCCCTTTGTCATCCAGCTCCCCAACGCCCCTCTTATCTGGCAACCATCAAAATGTTCTCTGTATCTGAGTCGGTTTCTATTTTGTTCGTTCATTTATTTTGTTCTTTAGTTTCTACATATAAGTGAGATCATATGATATTTGTCTTTCTCAGTCTGACTTATTTTACTTAGCATAATACCCTCTACATCCATCCATGCTGTTGGAAATGGTAAAATTTCATTCTTTTTTATGGCCAAGTAATATTTCATCGTATATATGTACCACATCTTCTTTATGCTTCTGTATCTTGGCTATTTTAAAAAGTACTGCAATGATTATAGGGGTGCATGTATGTTATTGAATTAGTATTTTGGATTTTTTTCAGATAAGTACCCAGAAGTGGAATTTCTTGGTCATAAGGTATTTCTAGTTTTAATTTTTTAAGAAATTTCTAAACCATTTTCCATAGTGGCTGTAACAATTTGTAATCCCACCAACAGTGCACAAGGGTTACCTCTTCTCTACATCCTTGCCAACACTTGTTATTTGTTGATTTATTGATGACAGCCATTCTGACTGGTTGTGGTTTTAATTCATATTTTTCTGATGATTAGTAACGGTGAGTATCTTTTCATATGTCTATTGGCTATGTGTATGTCCTCTTTGGAGAAATGTCTATTCAGGTCCTCTGCCCATTTTTCAATTGGATTGTTTGTTTTTTTCGTGTTGAGCTGTATGAGTTCTTTATAAATTTTGGATATTAATCCCTTATCAGATGTATCATTGGCAAATATCTTCTTCCATTCAATAAGCTGTCTTTTTGTTTCGTTGGTAGTTTCCTTTGCTGTGCAAAACCTTTTTAGTTCGATGTAGTCCCATTTGTTTATTTTCCCTTTTGTTTTTCTTGCCTGAGGAAATAGATCAGAAAAAATATTACTAAGAGCAATGTCAGAGAATTTACTGCCTATGCATTCTTCTAGGAGTTTTATGGTTTTTGTCTTACATTTAACTCTTTAATCCATTTTGAGTTTATTCTTGTATATTGTGTAAAAAGGCGATTGAGTTTCATGTTTGTTTGTTTTTTGCATGTATCTGTCCAGTTTTCTCAACACTATTTATTAAATAGATTGTCTTTATCCTACTGTATATTTTTTGCCTTCTTTCTCACAGATTAAATGAATATAAAGGTGTGGGTTTATTTCTGGGTTTTTATTCTGTTCCATTACTGTATGTGTCTGTTTTATGCCAGTACTGTGCTGCTTTGATTACTATAGCCTTGTAGTATAGTTTTCTATCAGGTAGCATGATAACTCCAATATTGCTCTTTGTTCTCAAGATTGCTGTGGCTATTTGGGGGTCTATCGTGGTTCCATATAACTTTTAAGATTATTTGTTCTAGTTTTGTGAAAAATGCCATTAGTATTTTGATAGGGATTGTATTGAATGTATTGGTAGCTTTGGGTACTATGGACATTTTAACAATGTTAATTTTTCCTATTCATGAACACAATATATGCTTCCATTTATTTGTGTCTTCTTCAACTTTTTTCTTCGGTGTCTTATAGTTTTCTGAGTTACAGGTCTTTTACCACCTTGTTTAAGTTTATTCTTAGGTATTTTATTTTTTTATGCAATTGTAGATGGGATTGTTTTCTTAACTTCTCATTTTGATAGTTCATTATTGGTGTATAAAAATGCAACCAATTTCTTAATATTAATTAGTAATCTACTGCTTTACTGAATTCATGTATCAGTTCTAATAGTTTTTTTGTGGGGAATCTTTAGAGTTCTTTCTATATATATATAAGATCGTGTAATCTGCAAATAATGACAGTTTTACCTTTCCTTTCCCATTTGGATGCCTTTTATTTCTTTTTCTTGTCTGAGTGCTGTGGCTAGAACTTCCAGTACTATGTTGAATAAAAGTGGTGAAAGTGGGCATCCTTGTCTTATTCCTGATCTTAAGGAAAACGCTTTTATCTTTTCCCCATTGAGTACCATGTTAGCTGTGAGTTTGTCATATATGGTCTTTATTATGTTGTGGTATAATCCCTCTATTCCCAGTTTGCTGAGAGTTTTTATCATAAATGGATGTTTGATTTTGTCAAACACTTTTTCTGCATCTATTGATATGATCATATAATTTATCTTTCATTTTTTCAATGTGGTATATCCCATTAATTGATTTGTGGATATGGAACCAAACTTGCATCCCAGAAATAAATCCCACTTGATCATGGTGTATGTTCTTTTTATTGTATTACTGAATTAGTTTTGCTAATATTCTGTTGACAATTTTTGCATCTATGTTCATCAGGGATATGGGCCTATAGTTTTCTATTTTTATAATGTTTTTGTCTGATTTTGGAATCAGGCTAATGCTGGTTCATAACATGAGCTTGGGAGCTTTCTCTTCTCTTGAATTTTTTGGAATAGTTTGAGAAGGATCAGTCAGTGTTAATTCTCCTTTGAATGTTCAGTAAAATTCACCTATGAAGCCATCTGGTCCAGGACTTTTGTTTGTGGGGAGTGTTTTGATTATTGGTTCAATTTCATTAGTAGTAAGAAGTCAGTTTTCTGTTTCTTCTTGATTCAGTCTTGGAAGATTGTACGTTTCTAAGAATTTATCCATCTCCTCCAGATTGTTCAATTTGTTGGCATATAATTGTTTGTAATATTTTCTCGTAATTCATTGTATTTGTGTGGTATCAGTTGTCACTTTCTTTCATTTGGATTTTATTTTTTGGGTCTTCTCTCTCTTTTTCTTGATGAGTCTGGTGAAAAGTTTATCAATTTGGTTTATCTTTTCAAAGTACTAGCTCTTGGTTTTATCAATGTTTTGTATTTTGTTAGACCTATTTCATTTATTTCTGCTCTAATCTTTATTTCATTCCTACCATTCACTTGTTTGCTGTTCTTTTTCTAGTTCTTTTAAGTGTAAGGTTAGATTGTTTATTTGGGATTTTTTGTTTGTTTCTTTGATTCTTGAGGTAGGCCTGTATTGCTATGAATTTCCCTCTTAGACCTGCTTTCGGTGTGTCCCATAGATTTTTGGATCATTGTGTTTTCATTTTCCTTTTCTCAAGGTATCTTTTGCTTTCTTCCTTGATCTTGTTTTTGAACCTTTCATTGTTTAGTAGCATGTTATTTAGCCTACCTATGTTAGTGTTTTTTTTAATTTTTTAATTTTTTTTCTTGTAATTGATTTCTGGTTTTATACCATTGTGGTCAGAGAAGGTGCTTGATATGATTTCAGTCTTCTTAAACTTATTGAGACTTGTTTTATGACCTAACATTGTGGTCTATCTTGGAATATGTTCCTTGTGCGCTTGAAAAGAATACATATTTTGCTGCTTTGGGGTGAAAGGCTCTAAAAATATCAATTAAATACATTCAGTCTAGTGTATTATTTAAGGCTGCTGTTTCCATGTTGATTTTATGTCTGGAAGTTACGTCCATTGGTGTCAGTGGGGTGTAATGCCCCTACTATGATTATGTTACTGTTGATCTCTGCCTTTATATCAGTCAACATTTGTTTTATATATTTAGGTACTCCAATTTTGGGTTTACAAGGGTTTGGTTTACATGTTTACAAGGGTTATATCCTCTTGTTTTATTGATTTCTTTATCATTATGTAATGTCCCTCTTTGTTTGAAAGTCTATTTTGTCTGGTATAAGTATTGCTATCCAGCTGTTTTGTTTGTTTCCATTCACATGAAATATCTTTTTTCATCTTTTTACTTTCAGTGTGTATGTGTGTCTTTCAATCTGAAGTTGGTCTCTTACAGACAGTATATGTATGGGTCTTGTTTTATTATCCATTCAGCTAGCTATGTCTTTTGATTGGAGCATTTAATACTATTACAATTAAAGTGATTATTGATAAATACATAGTTATTGCCATTTTATTATTCATATCCCCCTAGCCCCCCTTCTTACTCTTACAGAAGTTCCTTTAACATTTCTTGTAATACTGATTTAGTGGTGATGAGCTCCTTCAGCTTTTTCTTGTCTGGGATGCTCTTTATCTCTCCTTCAATTTTAAATAATAGACTTGCTGGATAGAATAACCTTGATTGTAGGTCCTGGCTTTTCATCACTTTGAATATTTCATGCCCATCCCTTCTTGCCTGCAAAGTTTCTGTTGAAAAAATCAGCTAATAATCTTATGGGAGCTCCCTTGTATGTAGCTAGTTGCCTTTCTCTTACTGCTTTTAAGAATTTCTCTTTGTCTTTACGATTTGGAATTTTAATTATGATGTGTCTTGGTGTTGGTCTCTTTGGGTTCATCTTATTTGGGACTCTCTGCACTTCCTGGGCTTGTATGTCCATTTCCTTCAGCAGGTTAGGAAACTTTTCAGTCATTATTTCTTCAAATAGATTCTCAATTCCTTGTTCTCTCTCCTTCTGGTACCCTTATGATGCAAATGTTGTCATGCTTAATGTTGTTCTAGAGGTCTCTTAAACAATCCTCATTTTTTTTTTTTTGATTCTTTTTTCCTTTTGGTATTCTGATGGTTTTTTTGTGCTACCTTGTCTTCCAAACCGCTGATTTAATCTCCTAGCAATTCCTTCCAGTGCATTCTTCATTTCAGTTATTGTATTCTTCATTTCTGATTGGTTATTTTTTTATGATTTCTATATCCTTTTTTATATCTACTTAATTTTGTTGAAGTTCTCACTGAGTTCATCTATTCTTCCCCTAATTTCAGTGAGCATTCTTAGAATCATTGTTTTGGGCTGTATCTGGTAGGTTCCTTCCCTCCATTTTGTTTAGTTGTTTTACTGGAATTTTCTCCTGTTTTTTTTTTTTTTTTTAATTTCAGGTACATTTCTTTGCTTCCTCATGTTGGCTGCCTCTCTGTGTTTGTTTCTATGTATTAGGTAGATCTACTACATCTCCCAGTTTTGGCCTGGTGGCCTTATGTAGTAGGGGTCCTGTGGGGCTCAGTGTTACAGTCTCTCTGGTTACCTGCACTGGGTGTTCCTGAGTGTCCCTTGTGTTTGTTGTGTGTGCCCTCCTGTTACAGTTGAAGCTTGATTGCTACTGGCATGTTGGTGGGTGGTATTGGCCCTTATGCTGAGTGGCAGTGATTTGGCCAGGTCCACAGCTTATGGGCTGGTGTGTGGGGAGGGGGCAGTTTATCCCATTAAGAGGGATTTACCCCAGGGGGCTCTGGTGTCTGCTGAGACCGCCTTTTGTGTGTGCCGCTTGTGGGGCTAATTGGGTGGTTCTCTGCTGTGGATTGAAGCCAACCTTCAGGTATGTTGGTTTGGGGGCCTCTTGGGAGGGGCTCAGATGTAGCCCCAGCTCAGTCACTGCTTGTGAAGAGCCAGGGACTACCTGGTAGGAGCTGTAGCTATCTACAGTTAGTTGCTCCCTTTGCTGGACATGGTAGCTTGTGGGAGAGACCATGCTGTGAACCGAGGACAGCTGCCTCCAGTACTGGTCTTGGGTTAGCTCTGCAGAAAGCCTAGGGCACCTTGAGACCTGCTGCTACATTCAAGTTCCTGTAAGGCTCAGCTATTGATATAGCCTAGTGTGGTATGCAAGTTGGGTGAGGCGGGGAATCACTCAGGGAATCACTAGGTTTGGATGAGTGGTATTCACTAGGGTAATGTAGATTCTGGTTTGATGCCAGTGCTGGGCCTGTAGATACTTATCAAAAGTCTCAGAGGACACTGAGGCCAGCTGCCACCCACCTGGAAGTGTGTGGCAAGAACCCCTGAAAGTTTTCTAAGAAAAAGTGCAATGCAGTTGGGGTGGGTGCTGGCCAAGAATCTGCCTCCAGCATTGCACGAGTTGGATGGGGCAGGGTCTCAGGGAGTCACAAAGGTTGAGCAAGTAGAGCACACCAGGCCAGTGCAGATTCAGATTTGGCTGTGTGGGGAAGGGCTCTACACAGGAAAGATAGCACTTGCCCTCCAGCTGCACAGGAAGAGGATTCTAGACAGGGAAATTGGTGATTGTCCCTCCAGTCCTTGCCCTGAAACCACACAACTTAACCTCTCCCTGTATGTCTCTGACTCCCTGAGTCACTATACCTCTGCTGGAGCCCAAGGTGAGTGCCTGTGAGGTTGGGAGTTTGTGTGCAGGCTCCTTAAGAGGACATCTGGGTTTCCTGCAGCCTTTCTTCTCATCTGGATGGTTGGAATCTCCACTGTTTTTCACAGCCAGATGTTATAGGGACTCTTTTTTCCAATACCAGTATTCCAGGCTGGGGAGTCTGGTGTGGGACTGGGGTTTCTTGCTTCTGTGAGAGGGACCTCTGTGGCCGAGATATCCCTCTTGATTCTCAACCACCACCTACAGGTGTGGGGTCAGCCCATTTTGTATCTGCACCCCTCCTACCAATCTCGATGTGGCTTCTTTATATCCTACTTATGGGTCTTTTGTTTAGCTATACTTTAGATGGTTCTCCAAGTTGATTGTTCTATAATTTAGTTGTAATTTTGTTGTGATCATAGGGCAAGGCAAGCACAGCATTTATTTACTTCACCAACTTGGATTCCCCTCTGAAAATAGTCAATATTATTGTAATAAGTTTGTGTGGTGAGAGATGATTACTAGACTTACTGTGGTGATAACATTGTGAGGAATATAAATATTGAATCACTATGTTTTACACCTGAAACAAATATAATATTGCATGTCAACTATAATTTAAAAAGGATAGATATAGAAATAAATATAGATGTAAATATGTGCATATATATGAGGTCTGACAATTAAGTTCACAAACTTGTTGCAGTGATGTTGCTAATCTTTTTTGATATCAGAGGGATTATTCATTATGAATTTGTACCAACTGGACAAACAGTTAACCAAGTTTATGATTTGGAAGTGCTGAAAAGGCTGTGTGAAAAAGTCAGACGACCTGAATTTTCACAAACAATTCATGGCTCCTGCATCATGACAATGCATCAGCTCACACGGCACTGTCTATGAGGAAGTTTTTAGCCAGTAAACAAATAACTGTATTGGAACACCCTCCCTACTCACCTGATCTGGTCCCCAATAACTTCTTTCTTTACCTGAAGATAAAGGAAATATTCAGGACATCAAGGGTAATATGATGACAGCTCTGATGGCCATTCCAGAAAAAGAGTTCCAAAATTGCTTTGAAGGGTGGACTAGGCATTGGCGTCAATGCATAGCTCCCCAAGGGGAGTATTTCGAAGGTGACCATAGTGATATTAAGCAATGAGGCATGTAGCACTTTTTCTAAGATGAGTTCACGAACTTAATTGTCAGTACTTGTATGTGTACACATATAGGTGCACATACTATCTATATACATTTCCCTCTCTAGCTCTATCTGCTGAGAGACTTGGGACAGCAACAACCTAAGAGCAATAGCTTTCCCTATGAGTAAAAAGAACACCAAGATCTTGATTTTAAATACCCTTTTCTACAAAAAGATACCAGGCTCCTTGGAGAAATGGCTGATTCCAAAGATGAGGCAAGGAAAGTACAAGATGAGTCCAAAATATCTTGTTCTAGAAAGTAAGGAAGGGCTCAGGAATGATGATTGCATGTTAAAAGGACACAGAAACCAGCTTAAATGGGCTCCCACTGGCCAAATGGAAGACAATTTCTGCATTAAGATAAATAACAAAGGTAACAGATTATAAACCATTGAACAAAATACGAAATCAGGAGTCCATGCATATATCAATAAATAACAGAATAAATTGAAAGTTTGAAGGCATGGTACATTTACATAATCTCAATATCTCACCACAAAATATTTATTACTTGAGTAGGGGACAAGAGGAGAGTAATATTACAATAAGGAGCCTTGGCAGACACCATCTTTAATATGTGATTGTTGTGATTATTATCAGTACAGGGAGAAATTAATAGGATGCAGTGAGAAGAATGTAGTATCACATTTGTAATAGTTCTGCTAAAATTGTCTGAATTTAATTCTAAACCACAACTAAGGAACATTCTACAAAATAACTGGGCTATAATTTGCAAAAGTTTCAAAATCATGGAAGTCAAAGGAAGACTGTAGGAGACCAAGGAGACATGAAACTTAAGTGTAATATGTGATTCTAAGATACACCTTTTGGGTACAAAGGGTTTTATCGAGACTATTGGCAAAACTTGAATGGGTTCTGAGAATTAGGTGACAGCAATGTATCAATGTAATTTCCTATGGTTATGTAGGAGAATGTCCTTGTGTGTAGGAAATATCCACTAATATATTCCAGAATGATAGGGCTCCCGCTTAACGACTCAGTATCACATGGTTCAGAAAAAATGTTTTCTTGTACTGTACTCTAACTTTTGTGTAAGTGTGTGGTTGTTTCAAATTTTTAAAAAAGGGAAAAAAAGTAAATAAATTTTATTTGATAACTTCTGGAGATTTAAAAACTTTTTATATTTGTATCAACACTAAGACAAATTTTATTTGTAATCATCACAACCTGCTTATAGATTAAATTTATTGAGGTAACGTTGGTTAATAACATTATATAAATTCCAGCTGTACAACTTTATAATACGATATCTGTATACCCTATTCTGTGCTCACCACCCAAAGCCCTGTCACCATATATTTGATCTCCTTTACCCTCTTCATCCTCTCCTCTGGTAACCACCATTCTGTTTTCTCTATCTATGGTTTTACTTATTTGTTTTGTTTGGCAACCTTTCTTTTGAAATTAATAAACAATTTAGTGTATTGTTAATATATAATTTAATCTTACATTTTCAAAGGGAGAATTTTTTCTAATTTTTTCAGTTGAAAACAGGATTATTTGTAGTCACTTAATTCACAATCATAATTTTTAATGGCACTTTCTTTGGAAAGAATAAAAGTCAATACATCAATGATAGTCAATTATTAAACATTTAAAGATATCTTTTTCATTAGTTTAGTCTGTCTTAATTTGGATCCAGAGGTTTGCCTTTTCATAAACAAATTAGATACATCCATAATATTACACATATTTTAAAACATTTATCATTTATATGTTTGGTTTTGTCTCAAAGTGCAGACAACTGTAGCACTGGAAAGAAACTCAAGAGAATTGACAGATATTATTCTTTGCAGAATACAGTATTAAGATTTTTTTAAATGTTTTATTACTTGGGAATACTAACTGTGGAAAGATGTCAAAACAAAATTTAAAAATATGATGGATGGGACAATGAGGTTTATTCTCTCAAAAGCAGTCTTTTCATCAGCCACTTTTTATAATTTTAGGAAATGTTATGCAATTCTTAATACTTTGGCCTCCTGTATCATAAATATTAAACATTCAGCACAGTTTATATTGTAAATATGTGTTAACATTAAAAACATTTGAAACCATCAGTGGAAAGAAGCTGGGAAGGTAAATTATTTAGTTATGGCTGAAGTGATTCTAGTAATTCAATTTTGAGTGCTTGTAAGTAAATATTCATTAATATTTCTTGTCACTGAAGTATTTTCAGTATCGGCTGCTCCCTGTTGTAGTTAAATTGAACATGTTAAGTTTTAATAAAAAAGTGGAAGTCAGTTTTCTATGTTCATTTCACATTAACACAAATTATTTACCTTGGACTTACTCTTTAGATCACCTGTCGCAATTATAATTAAATGAATATTTGTATAACTATTTATTCTCTTTGTCCTTTGATAGATTGTGTGTTCAGTGAATATTATTTTAATATCTGCTTGACATTGCTGTCCAATCCTGAAGGCGTGTTTCCTAATTGTTCTTGTAATCAACTGTCTCTGTGCAGCTTTTAGTAATTTCTCCCATCTTTGCTTCCTTGGGGGCAATCAATTCACATATTCATATGCCCTTCCTCCTCTATTTGATTTCTTTGTGTTCCAGCCATACATTTATATAGTAACCACCAAAAACAGCTCCCTCTTTCTCCTAGCCTCTTGAAGAGTATTAGACCTGAGTGCAACTCTTTGCCATTCTAAACCTAGACCTTCAGAGTTGTGTTTTCTCCTTCCTATCTGCTGAGCCCATCAGCTCAAAGCTCACCCTTTCTCTTGAGGATATCTATCTCTTCCCCCAGCTTTGTTAATTTGCTGTTTGGAAAATAAAACTGAAGGATGTTTTTCAAACCATACCATGTTTCCTTAGATTTCCTAAGTTAAACTGATTCTGCCAAGACAGAATGTTCAATGAATAGGCCTTTCGAACTGCCTTTTAGCCTTACGTTTGCAAAAATTTTATTGACTTATGTTCCTCCTTCACTTCAAGAAGAGGGAACACACTATGATAAAGCTGTCCATTCTTTTTTTTGTTTGTTTTGAAACAAAATTTGCCACCTTTCTCTGAATCCATGAATTAAGTCTCTAAAATCTAAAGCCAGCATGAGAGGTTATTTAATTAACAAATCTAGAGTGAATTATACTGTGTGATGGAGGATGGCTGAAACTAGTGAACAAGCCCCATGCACCTGAGGTTTTGGCACCTCCACTTGTTGGTTTCTTTCCATGACCCTGAATGTAGTTAAAAATGACATAATAAGGAATGGATTTGGGGGCAGCCCTTCTTCAGTATCTAAGTAGGACTGGAACAAATAATCAAAACTAGAAGTTCACCTCTACTCCTGGTGAGTCAAAGCGTCTCAGCTGTTTTGTAGTTTTCAGGCAGTGCATTTTGTTCTGCTCACCGCCAAGACCTACAGAGGTTTGATCCTGCCTTAGTCTCACCTCATACATCTAGCCCTGTACCAAGCCTCACATGTGCAGCTTGGGGGCAGAGGCTGCAAAGGTTATCCAAAGTCTAAAATCCTGCATGGACCAGACTTCATACAGGTCAACCAAAGCTTAAAACTTCATGCTCTTACTGCCCAAGAAGTAATCACTCCTTGTACATTTTTCTCCCCAAATGCCACTCCTTACTCTTCCTCCAGATTCCTGGTTCATTGTGGTAGGTGTTAGGTTTTGAAGGACCTAATCAGTTAGGCCTCTCCTCTTTGATTAATGTTGACATTAAAATTCTGTGTTCTTTTATGTGCCAGGTTCGGTGATGATCACAAACAGAAGACATAATGCTTGATCTAAAATAATGTACCATCTTTCTGTGAAGAAAAGGCATACACTCTCAGTCTTTACGACCTAATGTTAGTTAATGCCCATAGAACGTGGGAGAAGTTCGCTAACGTAGGACTGCGCCTTGCATCCAGAATGTAGAGCTGGTTGTGCGGTATGTGTTCAACAGATGCTTCCTGAACAACCCAAGCGCTTGTCTACCAGGAAAGGTAGTACCCTGGGGCACATTTGGAAATAATGGAGGACCTGTTGTTGGTCACAATGCCTAGGGGTGGGAGTGTTACTGCTGGCATTTATTAGATGGTGGGCAGGAATGCAAATGTCCTGAAATAATGTCAGAGTCCCCTCAGTGAAAAATTTTCCTGCTCAAAATGTCAATCCTGTTTCTTCCTCTTGGCCTCCCCCCACCTCAGTGAACACACACAGGCTTTGAAATCCATGGGAATGAATGCTCAAGAAGTTCTGTTGTTTTATCTTGGTGCAAAAGTAAACATTTATATCGATTTTAAAACATAGCAGTGTTGACTGATCATAGCGTCGTTCACTCTGCCCCTATCGTTGACTTGGTGTAACCCTTTCCACATGTCTGCGTTATTGTCCTGTCACAGGACAGTTAAATCACCCGTGAAGTTGCATATCTCCATAGAGGTAAGGGCTCAACCCTCAGAGGACAGGGGATTATGTCTTTCTCATCCTTGTATCCCTATAGGGCAGCTGTACACAGAATAGGTGCTAAATAAACATGAGTGGAATAAACCAAATTAGTGAGACTTTAACATGTCACATAGACATGTTTTGTAATGGAAACCTCAACATTAAACTTCTCTGTATTTTCAAGCTATAATATTGATGAAATACAGCAAATCACATCATGAATGTTGAGTTCGGAATTCATCCTTTCGCTCCAGGTATTCACAAAGAAATTGCAGCTACATCTAACACATAAAATCCTTACTTGTACTTTTTTTTTTACTGCAGGATTCCTTTCAGCAGGTAGGTTCAGTAGGTTAACTGTTTTCAACATCTGTTTATGTTTTACTCTGCATTGAAATGCCTGAAATGGATTGTTGTAAAGCATAAAATGCATTTTGTCTTGTATGCATTCCCTGATTATTTTCAGCTGCAGGAAAGTCAATATTTTAGTTTTCTACTCACTTTGCCAATCTGTTTCAATTTTTAAAAGTCACAACATTTCCACTTATTGGATCAGTGAGTCAATTAGGTCTCTAAGATCTTCACAAATTCAACAACTTCCTATGTGCTACATGAAAAATAAGTTTAGTTTCATTTGCCAATATGTTAGGCTCTGGATTTTGCCATAGCTTCCTTAGAAATATAGTAACTTAGGACGTAAAATTTAAAACACTTTTATGAATAAATGTCAAATATTTAATTTCCTGAGGATTGAATAACCCAACCCTCCTTTTTTATTCCCCTGTGGCCTTCATTGTTTCCAAAAAAAATATATTGAAAATATAACCTTTAAAGCTCTTTAAAATATGCAGAAAGAGTTCTGATATTGGATCTGTGTTGAAAGGAATCTTTTATTACTTTAAAACTTGTGTCTGCCATAAAATGATAAGATTGACATGTTTGAGATTGGGGGCAAACTCATCTCAAAGCAGGACACCAGGTCCTATTTTTCTGCCTGTTCAAGGTAGGGACTTGCCTGCTGTTTCTTCCTCATCTTCTGTAACTATCACAGAAATATGACCTTCCTACTTTGCTCTGAAGAAAGTGGAGTTTACCTCAAAAGGTTCTCCTACTGCCTCTGAAGACATCTCACTTGAATAAAGATTGTAACTTTCCTCCGGAGAGACTGAATTGAGAAAACTCCATGTTATGCATCCGGGAGAAATCAGGACTCTCAGTGCTTTCTGAACTTGAAAGAAACTTTGTTATTATTTTTCACTTTGATTTTGGTTTACCCATTTCATTTTATTTTTGGAATATTTGTGGTTGAACCAAGACATTTATTTTCTATCCCTTATTTGCAGATATGAAATATGGTTAGGACAGAGTAATGACTTTATAAGGTCACCTAGATTTTCCGTGGTGGAGACAATATTGTGCAAGTTGCCTCTGAAACATTCCAACGTTTTCGGTCATATTTTAGACTAAGCAATGCTACCCTTAATACAGAAACACTAATCCTGCTTGGGTAGTGGATTATTATTATCTAGTCTTCTCAACAGGAAAAATGTTTTGGTGATATTAATCTCCATATTGAGCATCCATCCTGGGATGTGTGAATATAAAATGGGGGAGGACTATCTGGTGTGGTTGTTATTATGTTAATTTTCAAAGGAGAAAATGTGGGCAGAGTTGGCTTACAGAACCATGGGTTCTGGTGTGAATTGAGTAATTTCATTTTGAGAGAGAGCATGAGTTATTTGAACTTTGTATGCTTCAATTAAATGCCAGAAAATGGGATGAAAATACTTACTGAAAACCAGATGCTTGTTCTTCCTGCCTCATGGGATAGTAAAAACAAGCATCACAACAAAAGACATTTGGGTTTGGCATAATTCACTGGTGAATGATTTTGGAGGCATTTTGCTTATTGGTAGAGTAGGAGCTAATATTGTGGAGAGTTGACAGATGCCTGATTTGAGAATTATCTAAATCACTGATCTCTTATTCAATAAGTCTACTTTTAATTTATGTAAGGAACTCTTTCACGGTTTATTGAGAACAGAGGGGAAAACATCTAGCACTGAAAGATTTTCTTCTTAGATAAGGGGCTAACAATTGGCTTGTTTTTGATCAGTGGATAGAGTGGAGATGAGTTGGAGAAGTTCCATCTCTAATACTGGAGAAACAATTCAGATCACATTTTGGAGTGATGGTTGTGCTAGATAATTTTCCAAGCAAGTGGAGTCTTAATGTCTGCATTTTTCTCAGGACTGTGACTATATTAATATGTGTTAGTGTAATATCCCCACAGATTCAAAGGGAACTTTTCTGTGTCCTGTTCAGGACACACCAATCGGAGTGACCTTGTCGTCTTTGTAGGCTGTTCTCTGCACCGTTGAAACAGCACAATGTGAATGCATTTGCTGTTCATCACCTTCCTACCTAGAGAACTAAGGTGCAAAATTACTCTCGACTCATAAATAGTGTGGATTTTGGATGAATTTTCATGGTTTTTAAAATTGTAAACAAATCTTTTGTTGTAGGACAGATGGTCATTGAATTCTGTCACAATTTTGCATGCAATTCCATCCATTAAAATGTACACTCTCATTTTGATTTAAGAATATTTTGCTATTTTGACTTGGTCATATCATAAACTTGAAAACAACAAATAGAATCTTACTAAACCCACCAGATTGACATATGAATTAGGACAACCTGTGAGTAGTAGTGTTTCGTGCACCTAAAATTCACAGACTGTTGATTAACCATCTGTATTTTGAAGTCTATGTAATTTCATAATTCTATTTAAGAATATAATAATTTTGGTATTTTAGAAAATCCATAGTACAGTATTATATTATGAAGGTAGAGTTAACCTTCACATTTCAAAATACTCTGTTAATCAGTAGCAGTTTATATACTCGTTCAAGTTTGCCTATCTTTGGTTGTAGTTTAAACCAATCGTATTTGGAATAAGAACATCAGCATATCTCTATGTCAGATGCTATACCTTAAAAGTAGCAAGCTGATGTTGATCTCTTTGTAGACTAGATCCTGAAGTGAATACTATCACTTCCAGAGCTATTATAGGTCAAGGGTGGCATACGTTTATCAAAACTTTGAATGGTCAGTGAATAGGGTTTTTTTGTTGCTGTTGTTGTTAAGTTTTGATGTACTAAATATGAACTTAAACCTTCTTTGTGTTTCAATCTTTACTATTAAAAAGAACATTTTTTTATACTATGTACAGTGTACTAAGCAGAGTGAGAGCTATATCTTTGGCAACTGATGATCAGGGCCAATATTTGCATGTTCTTCTCAGGGCAAAATATTCTAAACTATAGAAATTGTGAAAGATCCCACATTTTCCAGAATTCTGTGTCATTCTCTGGCAATATTTTATAAATTTAATTCTTGATAATTTGCTTATTTTCTTAAGATTTTCCATTTCTCCAAAAGACAAAAAATAGAAAACTTCTGTAATTAAATTTTCCAGGTAATTAAGGTTGTATTAGATAATTAGATTAAGGTTCTTAAGATAATTTTGAAGTATGAGCTTTAGCAATAAATTGAAAATACCACCACAGACGGGCCATTTCTAAAACATATTTTTTTACCACCAACTGTGGTGAGGTGGTAATCTTCCATTATGCCATGTTGAAGGAGTTGCAGACACAGGAAGACTCAGAAAAAGTCTATTTCTTACCTCCCAAAGGGCAGCTATACTGAGAAATGGATGGCTTTGAAACTCTTATGTTGAAGGTTATGAGATTTGGTTCTTCACAGGGTTTGGGGCATCTGGGGTCAGCTCTGCATGACTCAATGGGTGTAAGCTTAGTTTGTCTGTGTAGAGACAGATTAAGAGAGTGGACAGTGTGTTCCAGGAATCTCTGAAAGCTATGTTCTAGAATTAAGGCCAAATTAAAGCCATGGAGTTTCTAGTCACCTACTGGGTTTCAGAAAAGGGAACTGAGTGGTGAACATCACTTTAGATTCTGCCTTTTTCGTTGATCATCTTGAATTATTTTATTAAACTACTCATAAAGAGCCTTAAGTTCATCACCTCTAAATGGGTATTTTAATAGCAGCCTGTACTAGAGCTGTTTGGAGGATTAAGAGCATTTCTATATGGAACACACGGAGAGGAATGCCTGGCCCACCGCAGATGCTCAGGGTTTCTTGCTGTGTTGTTATTATTACTGTTATTATTAGGATCGTAGTAATTATTTAAACATGGATCCCAGCATTGGATTCTTTGTACTTCTAAGACTCTGCTGATCGCTGGAGGGCATACTGAGAAGAATTTAATGATTCATTATTTTAAGGTTTTTATAGAATGACCTTTTTAAGTATTGGGGCTACACTGGCAAGCAAAACCCAACGTGGTCCCTGATCACATGGAGCCTACAGTGTAGCAGAAATAACCAACGCAATCTAATAATCACCCAAATACATATAAACTTTAACTGAGATAAAGGGCAGAAAGACTAGAAAGACTAGTAGTCATAGGTCATGAGTTGATATATAAAGGGTGAGTCCTGAGTGATGGCAGCAGGTGGGGAGTTGGAGGGAGGTCCTTCCAGGCAGAGAGTGTTATAAGGGGCTGGGAAGAGCCAGGTGGCAGAGAAGTGGAGACATGAGTGGTGTGCGGTGAGCCAGGTATAGGCAGGGCAGATTTAGAAGTGTCTCCAGATCCTGCAATTTGTAGTGCGCTCCTCAGCCTGCCAGGATCAGCATCCCCTGGTAGCTGGGAAGGAATGCAGAATCTCAAGCCCCACCCCGGACCTACAGGGTCAGACTCTTCTCACATGATTCACATGCATGTTGAAGTTTGAGAAGCATTGTCTTCTATATCATGTTAAGGAAGTTGGTCTTTGTCTTTCACATCTCTGGAGGGTTTTAAGCAGAAAGGTGACACATCCAAATGAGCATTTTGGAAAGATCACTTGGGGTACAGTGTAGAGATTGGAAGGGGACACCAGATAGAAGATTGCTGAAATAGGTAGAGAATGTGGGGACTGCAAGATGACATAATCCAGTGATTGCCTGCATTTTGACCAAACTTACTTTTCATTGCTTGCTCCCTATTCATCCCAGTTTGCAAACATTTTGGCCTCTCACACTATATTTAGTAACTTATAATTGAAAACTGCTAAGTTGTTATTTACTAAGTAGTAAATTTTTTCTTCTGAATTTACCTGATTGAAGACATAAAAGACAGCAAACTTCTGATTAGCAGGAGACAGGCTACTGTGGCCACTCTGAGTTGCTTTAATTCTGGTCAAAAGTAAACAAACTTGACAGTTATATTACTTAGTATGAAAAGCCTAGATGTATGGTGTTTAAAGAGAACTTTTAATGCTTTTTTTATCTCTTCCATCAAAAGTAAGTATATCAAAAGTTCAAAACTTTTCTTGGGAAATTTTGCAGGCCTTTAATTTTGAGACAATTATTTACTTGAGATGATGTATATTTATTCTGATCTTATATAAGAGGCACAGGTTAGTTGCCTAAAGGATAAAAATAATGTTCTGGGCACATGGTATAACTATTCATTGAATGAATTAAAAACTGATATTTACATCCTGAGATTAAAGTTTAGTAATTTTAATATGTACATAAATGACATAGATCAAAAGTAGGAAATGATAGATGCCATAGTTCAGTTAAAATTATTGCAGCTGCAAATGATAGAATATTCAGGTTTACAGTGATTTCACAAGAAATAATTCATTCGATTCTCTTGTAAATGTAGTCTGAAAATAAGCAGTTCAGGACTGATCGGGCAGCGTCACAATCCATCAGAGACCCAGGTTCCCTTTTTCTTGCTACTCAGCCATCTTCTGCATGTGGCTTTCATTTCTGGGTCTAAGACGGTCGCTTGAGTTCCAACTATTACGTCCATATTCAGCCAGCAGGAAAGAGGAAGGACAATACCTCTCTCTTGGAGAAAACTTCCTGGAAGTCACATTTACCACTTCCAATTTTATCCCATGGTCAAGAACTCAGGACATGGTCTCATACAGCTGTAAGAGAGACAGGGAAATGCTATCTTTATTCTAAGTGGTTGTTAAATTTTGTCCCAGCCAAAATTTAGGGTTCTGTTTCTAAGATCAAAGGAAAGAATACTTGGTGGGAGTCAATTCGTCTCTACCACATACCAAAAATTTAGGTGAGGCAGAGAGAGATTACTTCTGTGGTAATCGAGGAAGTCTTTCTGAATGAGGAGTTACTTCTTTAAGGGTTTGGACTTATGCAGATGGATATGGGAGAAACAAATCATCTAGAACCATGATTCCCTAACTATGTGCTGAAATACCCCTAGACGCTGCAGTGACTCAAAAAAGTTTTGTTGATTATTTTCAATCTTTGAGAGAAATCCAACAATACTCAACATTTCTTGGTTACTAAATGAAATTCTAGCTTGAGGTAGTTCACAGTTTCAACATTAGATTGTGCTATACTCCTTTTGATATCATCATATCTTCATGAAGCTGGCTTCTTGGTGCTTGCTGTGTAAAAACTTGTACCTTGCAAAAATTCATATGGAACAGGAAATGAATGGTGGCAATTTCCAATCTGATTCCACAGTTTGAGGTGATGTGCAGTGCCTAACATACCATTAGTAAGTAATTGTGGTTAAGAATAACATGAACATTTATTTATTTATTTATTTATTTATTTATTTATTTCAGGTGTACAAGACAACATAATGATTAGATATTTACACACCTCAGAAAGTGATAACCCCAACTAGTCTACTACCCATCTGCCACCATGCATAGCTATTACAATACCATTGACTATACTATAACCATATATATATATATATATACTATATATACTAATATATACTATACTATACTAATATATACTAATATATACTAATATTTACTAATATATACTTAGTATACTCCTGCTAATATTTACTAATATTTACTAATATATACTAATATATACTAATATATACTAATACTAATATATACTAATATATACTAATATATACTAATATAATATATATATACTAATATATACTAATATACTATACTAATACTATAACCATATATATATATGGTTACATTCAATATTATTTTATATTAGTTTCAGGTATACAGCGCAGTGGTTAGGCATTTATATTTCATGAAGTGAATGAAGTGATCCCTCGATAAGTCTAGTACCCATCTGATGCCATACATGGTTTTTACAAAATTATTGGCTATATTCCCCATACCTTATTTCACATCCCTGTGACTATTTTGTGACTACCAATCTGTACTTCCTAATCCCTTCACCTTTCTCACCCATTCCTCCAACCGCCCTCCTGTCTATCAACCATCAGTTTGTTCTCTGTATCTATGAGTCTATTTCTGTTTTGTTTGTTCATTTATTCTGTTCTTTAGATTCCACATATAAGTGAGATCATATGGTATTTGTCTTTCTCTGTTGACTTATTTCACTTAGTATAATATCCTCTAAGTCCATCCATGTTGTTCCAGATGGTAAGATTTCATTCTTTTTACGGCAGAGTAATACTCCATTGCATAAATGTACCACAATTTCTTTATCCAATATTCTATTGATGGGCATTTCAGTTGTTTCCATATCTTGGCTATTGTGAATAGTGCTGCAATGAACATAGGGGTGCATATGTTTATTCGAATTGGTGTTTTGGGTTTCTTCAGGTAAATACTTAGGAGTGGAATTGCTGGGTCATAAAGTAGTTCTATTTTAAAATTTTTGAGGAACCTCCATACTGTTTTCCATAGGGGCTGCATCAATTTGCAATCCCACCAACACTGCATGAGGGTCCCCTTTACTCCACATCCTCACATCCACACTTGTTATTTGTTGATTTATTGATGATGGCCATTCTGACAGGAATGAGATGGTATCTCATTGTGGTTTTTATTTGCATTTCTCTGATAATTAGAATGTGCATCTTTTCATAAGTCTATTGACCATCTGTATGTCCTCTTTGGAGAAATGTCTCTTCAGGTCCTCTGCCCATTTTTCATCAGATTGTTTGTTTTTTTGGTGTTAAGTTGTATGAGTTCTTTATAAATTTATAAATTTTGGATATCTATCCTTTATCAGATGTATCATTGGCACATATGTTCTTGTATTCAGTAGGCTGTCTTTTCGTTTTGGTTGATGGTTTCTTTGCTGTGCAAAAACGTATTAGTTTCATGTAGTCTCATTTGTTTATTTTCTTTTGTTTCCCTTGCACGAGTCAATAATATGGTAATAATTATGTATAGTGCAAGGTGGGTACTAGGCTAGTCTGGGGGTGGTCACTTCTAAAATTATAATCAATATCTAACCACTATGCTGTACACCTGAAATTAATATAAAATAATTAACAGTTTTTCAACTGTTACTGAAAAATTTAAAAAGTGGGGGAAAAGGTGAAGGGGAATATGAGGTTAAAATTTCCAGGTATAAAACAAATAAGTCACGGGGAAGTAAACTACAGCATAGGGAATATAGTCAACAATATTGTAATAATTATGTATAGTGCCAGGTAGGTACTAGATTTATTGGGATGATCATTTTGTAAATTATATAAAAGTCTAATCACTATGTTGTATACCTGAGAATAATATAATATTACATGAGAAGTGAATTTGAAAAATTTTAAAAATTATTTAAAAAATTTTGTCGGTAATAAAATCGACCACAATTTACTTTTTGAAACATAAAATTTTCTGACTTCAAAGCTTGTAATAGGAAATGTGAGTATGGAATTGTACTAATAGTCTTAGTAAAAATACATTTTATTAATTTTAGTATATTTTCCCTAAAAGGGAAATATTTTTACTTTTTTACCAAATACGTTTTCTCTTCCAAATATTTTTGGATGATGCAGTCAACGACTTTGGGAAGCATACATCATTTAAGAAAGAAGCAGTTATTTGCATTAATTATGTACAGAGAAAATGTTGTTTAGGTGATTTCATTCATTCATTTATTCAACAAGTATTAATCTATTCCTGACTATGTTCACGCTGTTCTAGATGCGGGGCATTCACTGATGAGAAAAGGGTGAGAGTTACATGCATATAGAGAGATTACAGCTGAGTTAGTATACATTTGTACTTTCTCGCTGTGTAATCTTATGAGTCTTTGTTGGTTCCTCTAATTTATAATGCATGATGCAGAACGGTCTCAGTTTGAATATCCCTGAAACTTGTGCTTTCCTTTATTCTTCTAATGTCGCACATACAGTCTTGATGTTTTTTTCCTACTTTGAAGATTATTTTTATTTTTGCACCTTTGTGGAGTAACCATGTATTACAGCAACAATTAGACAGTTGTAACTGCCTGGTTAGACAGTTAGACAGTTGCCACCACCTATGAAGTTATATCAGGTTTCACTAAGAAGAGATAAAAATCTGATTTTCTTCAAAGAATTTATACTTTAATTTGGTTATCATATTACATTCCTAGATTACAAGATACCCATATATGTGGGTATACATTGATACTGTACATCTGGGATTGTCAAACTTCTTCTATAAAGGGCCAAATAATAAATATTTTAGTCCGTGTGGGCCATATGGCTGTGTTGCAGCCACTCAGTGCTGTTGTTGTAGCAGAAAAGCAGCGATAGCAGTATATAAATGAATCAACGTGGATCTCTGCCAATAAAACCTTATGTATTACAACAGGGGTGGGCTGGCTTTGGCCCATGGACTGTAGTTTGCGGACTCCTGCTCTCTATTTCTCAAATGTAAAATTTATTATGTGGGAGGATCCAACTAATTATTTAAAAAAAGTTCTTACATAACCCAACAATAAGTGTGAAGAGCAAGTGTGTACAGTTCCCAGCCACTTATCCCCACTCTGAATGAGGGGAGATGTCAGAGGGGTAAAGCTGTTGTCCCTAAGAAGGCACTGGGTTCCATTCGCGCTGAACTTCTGCTTTGTTGTAGCCTGGTTGTTAGCAACTATTTTTATCTCTTAGAATTCTCTGGGTTAACCTGCCGAGAGATGCACCCAATATGCCCAGTCAGAAATTTCTGGTTCTTTGGCTCTTGGATAAGTCCTGGCCCTGACCTCAGGAGTGACACTTCCATCTGAAGGATCCCTGCGCAGGGATCCCCTTGTTCTCAAGCAGCTTCTGCCATTGCAGCTGTGGAAGTTTCCCTAAGAATGTACTATGTGTTGATAAAGTCAAATGCTCCAGGAAGGTAGAACAAAGTAAAGACTAATGTTCCTGAAATACCCACTATAGTCTCCTTGACCCTTGAAATCTTCATAAAAGGGACGCAAAACCCGGTACATCCCTGTGGAAGTCCAGAGTCCTCTCCAAATCTCTGCTAACCCACTGGACACATGGTTCTCATGATGAGCTTTTGTTTCAGGCTCTGAATCCCCTGAATAAGTTCAATTTGAGGATCATTTTTCATGTTGCCTTTTCTCATCATCCAGTGATACACAGCCTCTTTCTCACTCTGGCTATAGTGTGGAGAACAATTTAGGGAGTGCGAGAATGATTCTAGGTAAACCATACAGGAAGAGGCATTTGCAGTATTCCAGTAAGACATGATGGTAGTTTCTACTAGCATATAGAAACTAAGAGGCTGGAGATTTTTCCTTTGCACAGTGATATTTCCCAAGTGCCCAAACAGTGCCTGACACATAAGTGCTCAGTTAACTTTTCCTGAGATCGGGAACCCTGGAAGAATACCAGATATTGGGGTGAAGATGATTTATTTGGTTTCAGACCTGTTGGGTGTGAAGTATCTTTTGCAATGTCTACTGAGGAGATGTCAAATGGCCAGTTGGATACAAAGGTGTGGAGCTTGGAGGAAAGGTCTATGCTTGCTATTTAAAGATATGTCACATGTGTAGAGCTGTCAATTGATGCCATTTGTGTGGGTGACATTGCCTGGAGAGAGTGAATGTGAAACAAGAGTTTACAGAAAAAGAAGGAATGACCAGAGAAGTAGGAGAATGAGAAGTCAGAGGAAGAAAGTGCTTGAAGAAGATAGGAATGGCTAAGAATTCAATCTCTCAGATGATACTGAGATGTCATTACAAGGGTGATTGAAAAATGTCATTTTTATATGGAGGTCGTTGGTAACCCTAGCAAGAGCTGTTTTGGTACAGTGATAGAAGTGGGTGCCAAGTTGTAGTGGCCACAAGAGTATAAACAGTAAGTGAGGAAATCTGGACAATAAATATTAACTCTTAGGGCATTTTGGATGAGAAAGGAGAGAGGGGACGGTGGCTGAAAAGGGATATAGGCTTGAGAATGGAAAAAATTGAACACACTAAAAGCTGATGGCAGTGATACAGGAGAAAGGGAGATGCTGTCAAGCACTAGGCATTTAAAATATATGTGATATAACTTGAAAGGAGGTTTGGGATTCAAGAGAGATTCAGGAGATAGTTAACACAGAGGTTATCGTTCAAGCTCTGAAACTGTCAGAGGAGAAAACGCAAGGAGAGTCAGAAGTCCAAGACAGAACCTTGAGAATTAGCTTCATTAAGGGAATCAGAGTTGCTCTTAGTGAGTTACTCAGATCACTTTTAATTCCAGCTTAAACTTCTGTTGAAAAAGTCACTGCCCAAAGATAGCCATTTGCAGTAAATGAATTTCCAGACATCATTTCTGGCAAGATACTGAACTAAGCAAAATTTAAAGTATTTGAAGACAAGAACTTTATCTGAATCGTCACTATTGCACCTCATCATCCTTTTACAAATGGATGGGCTGCAGGGACGGTGTGGACAGCGGAGAATGTCCGGAGAGAGTGTCAGTGTTTTAACTGGCTAACCGGACAGGCTCTCTTTCATTGTTCAACTTGTCACTACATACCTGGTCAGTAATATTCAACCTTGCTGAATTATTCATGGCTGAAAACTTATTTTATCCAGATTCATGCAGATTTGGGTTAGGACTAACGAGACAAACAACAATGAAGCCTGGAGAATGTCTTGTCGACACCTACTCACCGATATCTTATCACTGTACTAGGTAGTCTTTGCTTATAGCTCTGGGCCAAGCTGAGTTTTCGCCATGGTAATTTATAGCCCTTGGAAATAATACCAAATTGGCAAATATATTTTAAAAAGTCAAGATGGACTATCATTAAAAGTTTACGTACTCCTGAAAAGCATTTCATGAATAGATGATTTGCTCTGCCTTGAATGGTTGTGCCGTTATTTGTTCCTCTATTTGCGCGATTTGGTGACTGCCCTCCTTTCATGCTCTGAAGTACACACAGTAAAAGCTCATAGGAATTGCTGCTGCTCTGAAGGGGTAGCTATACTGTACCATTTCCTATCATGTATTGAGTTGCTTTGTAATAGTCACACCGTGTGTCGTCTGTCTCTTTTGCTTTAGGTCTTGGTAGCTGATGAAGATGACATGGGTGATGGCTGCTCTCAGAAGCTGACGACTGCTAACGTTCTCCGTTTCCTGTTGCTGGTTCTGATTCCATGTATCTGTGCTCTCATTGTCCTGCTAGTGATCCTGCTCTCCTTTGTTGGTGAGTGTTGCCATCACAAAACAAAAATGAAATCAATATTAAATCAGCATGATTTATAAGAGTGATTTCTACTTCGTACTCATTCAACCTAAAATATCGACTCAGTAAAGGTTATCTGTTGACTATCTTATTCAGTCGGCAGTTCAGCCCCTATAATCACTCTCCTAGTTACTATTATTATAATATCAATTATTAATTATTATTATTAATTAATATTAATTATTAATATTATTATTAATATTAATTAATTCAAAACATGTAAGGAGTGATTATTAGATAGCAGAAACGTTGAAAGTCCCTGAGAACTCAAGGATGGTTAAATGAGTCCTTCTTTCTCAGGAACTCACAGTTGAGAGGAAGAAATGATTATCAGACAAGGCAACACCTGATGACAGAGGTATATACAAAGTGCATTGGGGCGGTCACAGAAGCTTCATGGAGCATTAACGTTTTAACCTTTGGAACAAAGTTAGTAGAAATTCAGGTTAGAAGGCAGTAGTACACAGGTCACATTTGGCTGAGAAAATAGCAAGTGCAAAAGTATGATCCCATGAAAGATGGAGGTGGACTGGGAAACGCAGTGAAATTTTGGCCCTGGTAAGAAATGCAGCTAGATTGATAGATTAAGTGCAAATGACAGAATCTTGCATATTATCTTAAGGAATTTGGGCTTTATCACCTAGGTCATTGATTTTCAAACTCTATTCCATAGAACCAAGGTTCTGAGGAGGAGTCTAAAGGATTACATAATTGTTTGCTTTGACTTTCTATTTAAAAAAAAATAGATTTTAAATGCACACTCAAACCAAATATTACATGCAAATTTTTAACCAAGCAGAGATCAGCAACCAAATAATTTTGCTGATTCATTCATATTTATTTGCATCATGCGATATCTCTTTAAATGAACAATATCCTATGTTTAAAAAGTGATTGTGGGGGAAAACCCCAAAATATTGCATTTTTGTAGCTACCCATTGCTATGAGTCAGAATGTTTTTTGAATGTGTGCAAATAAAATAGAGAAATAAATAGCAAGATGATGCAGATCTAATTACATTAACAATGGTTTTGAATTTTTTTAAATTTAAGTTTATTGGGGTGACAATGGTTTAGTAAAGTTACATAGGTTTCAGGTGTACAATTCTGTATTACATCATGTATACATCACATTGTGTGTTCACCACCCAGAGTCAGTTCTCCTCCATTACCATATATTTGATCCCCTTTACCCTCATCTACCACCCCACTCCCCCCTTACCCTCTGGTAACCACTAACTATTGTGTGGGGATTTTGGATTTTTTATGTCACCAGAACTACTTATTACTTTCTTACTGATTGGTCATAATAAGTTATACATTTAGAATTTATAAAATAAATTAATCTCAATAAACTACTGCTCATGTCTATTTTGTAGCTATAGGATCTTCTATTTATTTGAAAATAATATTTATCTGCTACAAAAATACTTGAAAACCATTATGAAGGTTGATGGTTTACTATTGACTGATGTTTTTAAGTGGGGAGAAATCTGATCATGTTTGCATTTGCAAAGAACAACAGACGTGATTACACTGCAGAGGACTGGAGGCAGAAAGAAGTGAAGATAGGGAGACCAATTTGGAGCTCTGGTGATGGTCTAAGTAAGAGATGATAAAGGCTGAAATTAAGGCAGTTGGTGCATTAAAATCAACAGAAATCCAGACTGACTAGATTTTGATATAAAGGAGAAGTAGGAGTCAAGGTTGACTCCTGGGTTTCCGGCTTGGGCAACCAGTTTGATTTTTGTTAATGTAGGAAGTACAGGTGGAAGAATAGGCTGCAGGTAGTGGAGGGAAGGCTGGAAGTTTAGTTTGGACATGTTAAGTTGGAGATTCTTGTGGGACAACCAGAAAGCTTTCTCCCAATGGTTTCCTCTATCCCCGTTGCTTTTGCCTTGGCTCAGGCCTTGCTGTTCTCTCCCTTGGACTATTGCAGTGGCCTCTAACTATCCTCTAGATTTGACCTCTTTCAAGCATCACCCTGCTGCCAGAGTGATCATTCTAATGTTCCACCCTATTTAAGATCCTTCGAAAGTTCTCCATCACAATTAGATCAATTCCAAACCTTCACAGGAACTACCCTTCACAGACTGGCCTGGACTCCGTCTCCTTCTTCTCTGGCCAGTCCCCTGTGTGCTAGCCATGCTTGATTATTTGCTGCTAGGCTTTTGCATATCTTTCCCACTCTACTCTATCTAGAAAGCTCTTCATTCCCTCTTACCACACCTCCCTGATCCCCACAAATGCTTTGCTCAAAACCAGAAAATCCCTAATAATCTTTTAAGATTCATACCGAGGATCATTCTCCCCTAAGAAATCTTTCCTGACTTTCTCAAACGGAATGACAGTCAATTCTCAAAACACTTGTAGCATGGTTTATATTTTTTAGACTACATGGCTTTCTCCCTCAATTAATCTATAAATCTATTATCTTGATGATAAGAATCTCTTACTAGATTTTGTGTTCTCAGCGGAGAGTAAATACAAAGTTCCTAGCACGTAAAAATGCAAAGTAAATGTGTTACCACATGGCTAGAGACATAAAGATAGGAATTAACTTCAAACTCACATCATAGGAAGGTAATATTTTTTTTACATGCATATGATAGATGATTTTTTTAAACCTGTGTACCTTGTCCAAAGTGAGAAGTGTATGTGGGTGTCTGTGCATGCATATCTGTCAGGTCCCAACTCAATTCTTGGGTAAGTTCAATAACTCTTATAAACTTCAGTTTCCCTCTCTGAAACTCCACGAAGAAGGGTTAATTTAGATAGCATCCGTTTCCTAGGATTGTCAGAAGGCTAACTTAGTAGTTTCTTAGAGTGAGGATATTTAGTAAGGTGCCTATATTATTAGTTTCCTATTGCTGCTGTAATAATTATCACAAACTTGGTAGCTTAAAACAACACAAATTTATTACCTTAGAATTATGGAGGTCAGAATTCCAAAATAGTTCTCACTGGGCTAAAATTAAAGTTTTGATAGACCTGTATTCCTTCTGGGGACTCTAGGAGACATTCTGTTTATCTTTTCCAGTTTCTAGAGGCCTCTTGCCTTCTTGGCTTGTGGCTCCTTTCCATTTTCAACTGAGCAATGGCCAATTGAGTTTTTCTCACACTGCATGTCTGGCACATAGTTTCTCACCTCCCTCTTCTGCTTGTAAGGATCCTGTGGCTACCTCGGGCTCACTTGATAATCCAGGATAAATTTCCCATCTCAAATTCCTTAACTTGTATGTGCAACATCCCTTTTGCTGTGTAAGGTAACATAATCACAGGTTCTGGGACTTAGGATGTCGACATCTCTGGGGTAGCATTATTTAGCCAACCATAGCGCTCTATCCATTCATTATAGGTGATGGGTAAAGCTGTGCTATTATTATTGGAATTATAGATTATTTCTTAAACATTGTTAGACCTGTGTTATAGAGCTGAAACACTTTTGAGCCATACAATCTGGATACAGTGCGGTCTTCTATTAATAATTTAGCATGAAAGCACCAAAGTTATTTCACTCCAAACATGGGTTGTGATTCACTTTTGAAAATTTCCTTAGCCATTTTGTTATGTTGGGATACACTTATAATAAAAGGAAATTGGTATTTATTTAAAAGTATCTTAGTAGCCCAAAGGAAGACAGTTTTACTTTCATTACTATCATTGTTTAGTCATGACTAATAGTTACTTAGAACTTACTGTGTGACAGAACCGTTCCAAGTGTTTATATGCGTATTGACCAATGTGACTCGACCAGCCCGATGAGAGAGGTACTTTTATTTTCCTTATTTTATGGCAGTTGAGAGTTTGCCCAAAGTTTCAGGATAGTAAGTGCTAGAGATGGGATTTAAACCCAGGTGGTCAGGCTTAGAACCTGTACTTTTAACCGCACTATAAAAATAGGAATGTGGAAAAGGATGGGGCAGCCCTGGAAGAATGAACACTCTACTTTAGGCTAATAACTCAGTATTTTTATAGCTCATCATGGTTTGAGAGTATTTAGTCTTATTGAGTTCTTATTTTTGTGCTTTCTTTTAAAAAAAATGCATCCTAGGTGACCAACTGTGAGTTAAGAGTTGGTCAGTTTCCAGAGATGCTTGAAAACAAATTGTCTAATGAATTCAGGCTTTTAAAGACACGTCCTTTAGGCTTATTCTCTTTCTCTCTCTCTCTGTTGGCCTGTCTGTCTGCCTCAAAAATATACTTTTAGGAACATTAGTTACTGCAACTATCATATATCATATGTTCTTTCTCTCTAGTCTGCCAACCTGCTTCATATGTAGAGCTTAAGAGCAAGAAAGCTGCTTTTTTTAAAGTTGTTGTCTCAGTGTTTTTAAGAAAGTATTTCAAAGGACTTCTTAGAGTAAAGAGATGTTATTAACGCTTTCACCACTGTGGTTAAGTGGAAAAGATAAAAGAAAGATTATTAATGAGGTTAATCATTACAAAATACATTAATACATCACTGTTGGATATTTTACATGATAAGGATCTCCTTTTAAGTGAACTGCTCGGGATGTCGCTATGAGCGATTGCTACTGCTACAAGTCTCTTGACAGAGCTGCTTACTGATTCACAGGGTGTGCATGATAAGTTAAATCAACTTTATGGGCCTTATATATTCATGAAAGCCATTGGTGGAAACAACACGTTATGTGCAATATCTCTTTATGCCAAAACAAGTGCAGAAGAGACCAATTAACAAGTGGATAAAAGCAAAATTATATCTAATCGATTCGTAAAATTTTCTGTATGAGTGAAAAGCATATTCCACAGTAATCAAGTCTATCACATATTTATTTTGATCCAGTATAAATCCTAAATCATTTTGAAAGTGAAAAACAATCAAATTAAGTCTTTCATTCCACCTACTGCACTTGGTATTTACTCATAAACTGTCTGTCAACACAGACAGTTTGCAGAATGTGTTACCTGCACCACATGGTCACGATTTCGCTTTTATGCTCCAACGTTTTATTTAGAATCCTTTGGCAGATGAAACTGTTGACCTTAGTTAGCTAGAAAACAGCTGCTTTTCTATTTTGATTTGTAGTTAATGTTTTCCAAGTGTCAAACACGTGTAGAGAAATTTTTCCATGACTGATATTAAACATTTTATTTATATTTCTTTTATTTTTAATGGTGCATGGACTGCTTGGAAAAGTGAGAACCAATTAGAGCATTCACTGTAAAATTAAAAAAGAAAAATCTCCCTTGGGTATTTCTATAATAGATCAATATCACATTCATTTATTTTTGTAGCGTACTCAACTATAGTGCTATATTCTGGAAACAGTCTGTCGTCTATTTTGACTGAGTTAAAAATACATTATCGCTTTCAAAGTTTTCAAAAGTTTCTGCCTAAAGTCAAAGCTAGGTGATTCCCAATAGTCAGATTTGATATTTATTTTGTCAATGAATGAATACCTTGAGAAAGGGACCCATTGAGAACCTTAGTTTAATGACTATTTCTTATTTCTTGTAATTGTATTTTATACCTTCTAGGTAAAGATGAGGATAATTTAGTTTCTTCTTTCAGTTTTGCTGGAATTAGAGTTTCATTTTATTTTTTATTTTTTGGTTTCTATGATACAAGTATTGGTAAGTATACGAGCCCTATTGTTTTTATTTTTCTGTTATGCATATTTCACTGATATATAGGGCAAAATGTGAAGAAAGCTGAGGCTAGTGAGGCACTATTGTGCACTTTAGAGGCAGAGATAGAGGTATGAGAGCACGTATTATCGGGACTGAAATGGCATAAATGATGGGTGAAACTGAGAAACAGAAAGCAACACTGTAAGAGTCGCCATGTTTTATTTATCTGTGGTGAGTCTCAGGTGAGGTAGAATTGCCCTAAATTCTTTGAGCACCAAGACCCTAGCTAGGAGACTCAGTTTTTAAACATTAAGCATTTGAGAAAGACATAGTTTCTTCACAGGGTTATGTGATTTGCTGTAGAAGAGAAACTGATTTGTCCCAAAGAAGTTAGCTAGCCATCATCTTTCTCTTTGTGTTTGCCTGGATAGAATGAAACATGGGAAAATAGCTCTAGAGTTTTTCTTAATATGTTTTTAAAAATAAATTCTTCTAGTAATGTTTTAAAATATTTACTTATTTTTTTGGTCTTTCAGGAACATTAAAAGAAGCCTATTTTAAATCAAATGGGAGCGAACCCGTGGCCACTGATGGTGAAGTTCAAGTGCCTGATGTTATTCTTATCAATACAATTTATAACGAGAGCACCGTGACATCTACTATACAACCCAAACACACATTCCAACTTGGACCACAAATGCTTCTTTCCTGGGGGACCAAAATCACAGGAACACAAGTAAGTCTGAAGGTGCTGAATGCATGTGCCTTTAATGTCTTTGGAACCCACAGGTAGATTTTTAAGTATGGCAACAGATTATCTCACTTCACAGTCAGTTACTGGACACACAGGCAAAGAAGCTCCACTCTCTTATCCTGTAGCCTGGCAGAGTGTCCTATTCTTAAACATGAAATGCCATCAGCTCAGCCATCCAGATAGGGACATAAGTAATGAAAATGTATCAATGTCATTCAATATTTCTGAGGCATAAAATGTATGCTGTTTGCCCCAATATAATGGTATTCATTTGGTGGTTCACCTCTGAAAATCTGTGCTTCTGTTTTGAAGTTTTATGTTCCTTATTTTGCAATGGTTAAATTAATAAGTGAAGTTACTTACTTATCCATGCCTTGTGGGAGGGATCCCACTCTATAGTTGAATGCCGAGTGATTTAATAGGAGCTATTCCCCCATTTTGCTTTTGATGTGTCCGTGTGTTCTTTTTTCCTTCCTCTTTTATTGGCTGTGCAATTTATTTTAGTGGGTGGTGACTGACAAATAATCACAGCTTGAGGAAAACAGCATGTGCAAACTTCTGTCTGAGCACACATGGAGGGATCTGTCAGTTATTCCAGTAAAAGAGCCTGCGAGAAAGAGGAGACGAAAGTGTGGAGATGGGGTCAGTTAGATGGTGGCAGACCATATGCTCTTCAATGTGACTATTCTTTCATACCTCAGAGTTTTTATAAAGTTACTAACTTCCAGAGTGTTGATGGGAGTGGATTTGTGGAAAGTGCCAAAGAACTTCAGCTTGATCCGGTCAAACTGATAAAACATATCAAGCACTGTACACTTAAAAACTTTCTCTACAGTTGTCTTGCTTCTTTTCTACTCCCTAAACAAAGGATGTCATTTGAAAATTATACAAAGCCCAGCCATCCATGATCATTTTCTTGTTTGTTCTTCCCTCTTTCGTGAAATCCTACACAGGGAAGGAAATCACATCTGAGGTCTAGGACAGAGTATTTGTTTTCATTCTGAGCCAGGAAGGGAAGGATTAAGCTGACTCTTAGCTATCACAGTATATGTTTGCCATTGGCTGAAGAAAAGCAGGATTATTCTATTTCTCTAGCCCCAAAGAGACAGACTATTTGGATTCCATCGTTTCATTGTGCACCTACAGATTTTAACTGTTTCTTATGCTTGGTGTTCACCAGTGATTCATACGGATTTGTGTTCTTTACCTGACAGTGATACTGCAAACCTGACTTATGCCAAGTAAAATTTATTTTCCTCATGAGTTTAATTTTGAGGTTTTTAATATGTTGGTCATGTCTTAAGCACTTCATTATTCTTAAGGACAGTATTTTTCCATCAGAAGTGCTAAAGTAGTTTAAGTAAAAACTCAGTCCAGTTAATGTGGTTGCAATTACAGCCATTGTTTTCTTTTACTAAGTGGATTTGTCTCTATTTTGAAAGTTCCATTATTTGTTGAGATTTGAGTAGAGGTGACAAACACATACCCTGAAGAGTAAAGAAACATATGGTACTTGTTGCTCAGTTTGGAAATTTGATGGAAGTCTGTTTGACTCATTTTCTCTTCCTATGGCTGGAACATTGCTTGAGAATATGAATGTAATTTGACATGTAAAGGAAATCCAGGTGAAATTAGAATGATTAAATGGAGAAAGGCTGAAAGCTTCGACTGTGTGTCATTTTATGTTGGTAATGTACCCGACAGCATTAAGCTTTACTGTTTGACCACGTAGCTCCTCAACAGACTGTCTATATTACCTGAAATTGTTTATTGCAAGGGATTGATCATTTTTGTACATTTCAGTAATATTGCTAGCCTGTGATTACGGAGCTTTTGGTAGTTTTCAGGGCATGTTTGAATATTTTCTGCGTGGTTCTTACAATTAACTGATGAGCTACACAGGAAAGGTAATATAGACCATTTTTCAAGGTATGAAATTGAGGCCTAGGGAAATGAAGTTGGCATTATTCAATATCACTTGTCTAGTATTTGGTAGACATGAAATTGGGATTTTGATCTTGGCACTGCTAGACCCGTGCTCTTTCAAGTATTTCATGCTTCCTCATTTAATTTATTGCTTGTCTGCAGAAGTAAAGCATTACTTCTGGAGCAAATTTAAGCTCCGGACACTAGAAGAGGAGGCTGGCGTGGTTTGTTTTTTGTGTGTTTGCTGCTGCGTATTCGTGATCAAGGAATAATTGTGAGATGAAGAAACAAATGAACGACGGTCGTTTCAAATGACTCGGGACGGAGATTATTATTTATTTATTTTATTTAATGGACTTGTATGTGTACTAATACCCAGCAGAGAATTGACTATTTCTTTTTTTCAATTGTTCTCTAAACAAATGTCATTTAAATTCCAGGCATATGTAAAGCTATTAAAATCCACTTCAATCCAAAAATACAGTAGCCAGACATTTCGTCCTACCCAAATATCCGGGTAGGAAACCAAGGGGAGAACTCCTGGCAAAAGGTACCAGGAAATAGCCTTTCCTTAAGACGTTTTCCTGGGGGTTCTTAATATCATGCCAAAGCATAGACTGCAGTTTGTCAAGTTTTAACACGAACCGTCCCCTCAACCCACCCCCTCCCCCGTCATTACGCTGCACAGCAGAGCTGGGCTTTGTAAATGTACAATAGGCTTTACGGACATCTGTTTGCTTCTGGAGTTCATTAGTTGCTTTGAAAAACCAGTTGTAACATGGAAAGGGAAAAAGTCCATAGTTAGCTTTTATGCTATTTCAACAAGGGGCTTTTCTAGGTGGCATGCTGTATTTGGATTTTGTTTTCACTTTTCTCCTGATATTTTGTAAACATTTAAACAGAAATATTTTGATGTTTGTTTAAGGATAGAGAAAAAACTTTGACCAGCCAACAGCGCTTGGGTTAAAATAATGTGGCACACCAATAGAATAACCTAGAAAGTCTGATCAGGAATTAAAGTGACAAGAGAGGTGGGTTAACGTGCTGAAAGCTTAAAATGTTCTGTTCTCTCAGTAGGCTCTTTGGTAACCAGCTCCTAAAATCTCTACATCCGATGAGAAACACATCGTATCTCTCATTCGCCTTTTAAAAAAGAACTGCTTTTTGAGATAAAGTCAACATACCATGAAATTTACCCTTTTGGTATGGACAGTTCAGTATTTTAAAAAACTTATTCACAGAGTTGTACAACCATCACCACTATCTAATTTTTAGAACATTTTTCATCACTGCAGGAAGAAATGCCATATCCATTTATTCCTCATTTTCCCATTCTCCCGCCTGTGTCCAAAACTAATCTACTTTGTCTCTATATTTCGCTTATTCTGAACATTTCATATTAAGAGCATCATACAATAAGCATGTGGCTTGTGACTGATCTCTCTCTCGTCTTTCTTGGATATGGCACAGCCCCGAACATGAACCTGGCCTTCTAAGATCCCAAGACATGTCAGGACTTGTCCAAGGCCCCTTTGGACACCTCATTCCCTAGTTTTTCCTTTTAAAGTTTTTGTTGGCCTCTTATTTCCAACAGGTATTCTTGCCTCTGGTAACGTGATGATGTCGCCATAGATTGTGCTCCAAAAAGGGCCCTGGAATAGAGCTGTTTGCATAGAGAGAGCTCTGAATCATATAAAATAAAGACAAGCCCTGAGAATGGATCCTTTCCGGGGAGCTTGCAGACAGACTGAATGGTGACAATTTCCTGGGGATGGCTTTTTGGGGAGGTCAAACCCATTCTTCCCTCTCCATTGCCTCCTAGGTTGCCAGTTTTCATAGTTACCATGGTTGCAAGGCCATTAGTTTTTAAGGTTACCGCAAAACTGGGGAGAAGGTGAAGGGACTAGGGCAAGTTAAAATGCTACAGAACTCATAGTTCTTACTGTAATTCAGATATTTTCTTGAATAAGTGTTCACCTAGTTGATCCAGCCTTTGGTTAAATCCCTAATTCTGAAAATTTTGATCTTGATAATTTTTTGCAGTGTTTTCACTGCTTTCATGGAGGAGCAGATCTTCGGGGGATCTTAGGCATACTACCATTCTGAAAATGCTTCTCACCCCTCAATCACTTCTACTTTTCCATTTCGTCCAACATTGGGAGTTGATTTTTCTTTTATAATGCATAAATATGACTAATATGCACATTAATTTTACATGGAGGTTTTTTTTCCTGTTTGTATGTAAATCACTTTATTCCTTTCCCTTCCTTTTACATCATATTATCCTTTCCTTACCCACAGTTAACCCATGTTAACAACCTAGTGTGTATGTTTTTATAGTTTTCTCCATACTTATACAATGATATATGAACAAATATGCACATATATGCATGCAGAATAACAAACAGGTAGAGGTGATTTTGTCATTGTTTGTTTTTCAAAAAATGGGATCACATTTATTACATATATTTTTCTATGAATGTTTTTCTCATTCATGAATATGTCATGTAAATATCACTAAGTCATTATTACAATGACTGAATAGTATTCCATGTGTCATTATGCCATCATTTATTTTAGCTATTTCCCAATAATCTGCATTCACCTTATATTTAGCTTTTGGTGTTTTTTTTTCTTCTCAGGAAACTATTCAGAGTCTCTGTTTAGAAGATAAAATAACTTGGATCATGGTGATGAAGCTGTCTAAATAACTGATTTATTAGCACTGATAATTTCTGTATCAAAATGCTCTACACACATACCTCAATTTTCTAAGTGTCGAAAACTTATGCATCAATCCAAAACCCTAAGCTTATCTTTCTTCCTAGTGTTAACGTGGTATCTAGTTTGTAAGTGAGCGCTGCAAGACTATGAAGCTAAGAGGATCAGAGCAAGTGTTGATACTATTAGTCAGGCAACTATCCAAGGGGGGAGGAAGGAGGAGAGGGTAATTAGACATCGGAAATCAGGAAAAGTCTCCTCTCCTTTTTTCCTAACATTTTCTACACCTATCAGAAATGGATCCCTAAATGTTTTCATTATATTCTTCAAAAGTCTTTTCTACTACCTTCAGAGTCATGAACCCATGACTCTGTAGATTACTATAGATTACTGACTATATATTATTATGCGGTTTGGAGTGGGAGTCAGTGCTTATATGTGTAAATGTGGATGGGTGAATGGCTTAGATGTACCTAAGAATTGTTTCCTTATCATTCCTCTGTTAATATATTGTTGGATGGTATTTCTCCGTCTGGGGTCGGAGGGACCATAGATTTATTCTGGGGATCCAAGAATTCTCTATAAGAATTTCTTAAATTCTTTCATTTAAATGATAATAAAAATAATTAATGTAAGCCTCCTCTCAATAACCTGGATAACCATCTTATAGCAAGTACTGATTTGGATTTTTGGTGTTTGTATTTGAATTTACATTTATGATTATGTTGCCGCTAAACTGTACTGCTTAGACTGTTAAAAAATGATTCAAGAAGACAATTTAGGTGATACAAGCTTTATTTAATACTTCATTGATTGGACAGTCTCCTTTAGGAGAACTACAAAATGGGGCAGAAGGCAAGAAGCTTTTGTAGGTTGAAGAATAAAGAATACAGGGAAGAGAGAAACAGAAAGTATCTGATTGGCTGGGTCCAAACCTTGTTTGCGGTAAAAAAGGAGTAAAAAAAACTAAGTATAGAGCCCAGAGTATAGAGCCCAGAGTTGGTATGAAATATGGGGAGTCGCTGACTGGGTGTACTGTGTTTCTGGTCAAGCAGAGCATTTACCGGGACATAAAAGTATTGAAGTTTCAGTTTGCTGACCTGGCATCCTAGACAGGAGCGCTCCATCTTGGGTCTTTTTTAGTAGATATTTGCCAGCCATCAAAAAAGGAAAATATATATTCTTCTCAATTGCAGAACAAAGTATGTACTTGCCTGTTGTACAAAGGATTTCTTCGTGGCAGTTCAAATAGGGAAAAATGGTGACTGACTCACTCAATTGGACAATGTGCTAGTATAAGTTCCCCAAATACGGAAGAACTTGTGCCTCAGGAGTTAGTATCACATTCATGGTGTTTTAACAGAACAATGTTATACTAATATATTAATACAATTCATTTAAATTGTATTGGTTTTGTAATTTTATTTCTATTTAATTTATAGATATTAATTTTATAGTTGTGTTATGCCTATAGGCATAAAGGGGGGTTTATATCTAATTTTGCATAGCTTTCTTCCTGTGAAAAAGCGTTCAGCTTGTGAAATACTGCTTTAGAGTACCTGAGTTCTAGCTGTTTGTATCACATTCCTTGAAAAAGCAGCAATGCTCCATAGCAGAATTTTTAAAATTTTTTGTGTGCAAGGACTCCTTTGGCAATCTGGTGAAGCCTATAGGTGCCTTCTCAGAATAATGCTTCAGTGCTTAAAATAAATAACACAGAATCACAAAGGAAAACAATTCTATTAAAATTTAGTTATCAAAATATTAGAAATATAAATTCATGACATAGTAATACATGATATAGAAATAATGTTATCTAGCAGTTGGTCAATAAGTAATTATATAACATGGATGAGCATAAACAATATTTTGAAATGTTTCCAATAGCTCCATGTTAATATGAAAATAGCTATGATTTCTAATTTCTTTTTCTACTTTGTTGCCTATTATAATTTAAGTATGCTAAATTTCAGTTGGAGGTTAATGAAAGTAGAGATGCTATTTTTCTCCCATCCAGGTTTTTCACAGACAACAAAAATTCTATATCTGAGCCCATTGGGTTCTTTGTATTATGATTAGGACTCATACCCTAGAGGAAAAGATTATTTTTTTGGTAACTGGGAGAGTCTGAGTTCTGCCTAAGATGCTTCGTTAGGAATTTACTACTCCAAAATGTACTGTAGTCATGACCCTGGATGCCATCCCTTGTGTGCTCTGCCGGACACCAGCGTTACCCCAATGTTCAAGGCCAGTTGGTTGCCCTCTCCTATATATTAAATCATATTTGTCAGGCTTAAAGAACAGTTCTGAGGTTCAGACATGGGCTCCTGGCTAACATCAACATCTAAGCAAGAACAAGTGAAGCACTTAAATAGTTATTGCATGCTTGTGTAGTTAGTATGGTAGCATTCTAGTAAGGAGACCTGCACAGTTCTTGAGAGGGAGAAAGGAAATTCGAAAGTAGGAATGGACTCTCTCTTTTCTTTTTCTCCCTGCTCTCTTTCCTTCCTCCTCATTCCATCTTTAGGTGACTTTTTGTCCCTAGGATGTATTGGGTTCCTCCCAGAGAGAGCAAACACAATCATTTGCAGAGCTAGGCTTTTGAAAGGTGTAATGGAACAGTGTCTCGTTCACTCTCCTTTGGCTACAATCCCATTCCTCCCTCTCAGAGATTTTTGGGCAAGACTTCCTAACCCTCTCTCCAAAATGAATCCTGCAATATCCCACAGGTGACATGCGTCCCCAGAAGTAATGTGCCTATAACACATTAATATAGCAAATAAGAGTCAGAGTTAAATAGTCATGTCAAAAAAGGCTTATGGCTCAAACTTTTTCTCTCCAGATTCATTAATATCCTCTTCAGGAAGAACAACAACCCATTACCCTTGATCTATATAGAGGGAAAAAAAAAAAGAAAAAAAAAACACATACAGAAACCAGTGGCATGCTGATTACAGCATTGCAAAAATAATCCTGATCAAATTCAAGGACAAAAGTTATCTTTTAAGAGCCAAATTCTCAGATAAAAGTTAACAAAACAAAAAACAGAAAAAACAACACCCTGTAATCTACGTCACTCTCTGGTTCTGAACGAAAATTGACACTGTATTCTTTTGCCTGAATCATTCAATTTGCTGACTGTCTCAGGGTTTTGGTCTTTGTACAATTTTGTGTTGATTCCCATCAGTGGAAATCTGTTTGCTGTTACTTGTGCCTTTGGAGAATATGCCTTTTCACTTACTTGTAGTTGAAATAAGTATGGTAAGTTTTCAAGCCAAAAGCTTTACATCAGTTCACATTGATGCAAAGCATTCCTTGTCTTTTAGTGTTAACATAATTCATTCTCCTATTTTACTGCTCTGCATCATTAACCTAGTATTTGTGGTGTGAATTGATGACTTACAGTACTTGTTTATAATTATATTAATTGACGTAAACTCAATATGATGCCGCTGTACCCTTCTAAGCTTTATGAGACATTTCAATTTCTTAGAACCTAGATTAATATTCTGGGAAGAACCTTTTGTTCATAAGCAGCTATTTACTGGGTTCCAAGCCCTGAAATTTGGCTATCTAGTCTGTAAAGATGGATCAAAGAGAAATCCTGTCCCCAAGTAGCCAAGTAATTGCTTGGAGACGTGAACATATTATTTATAGCTTGAGAAATTCTACAAGAGAGGTTCATAAATGAAAGAAAACATGATCCATTTCAATTCTTATTTTTTTAAAAGACAAGATTGCTATTTCCTACCATTTTTATGCTGTAAGAAATACATGTTTTGTAAATATCATAATATTTTATTTACAATTATAAAAGTAAATTTTAGTTTAAAGGAGGTCCTGGAGTTTCCATTTTTAATCCATTTATACTGTTTCATTCTGAAATTTAAAAACTTATTCATAACTGTTTTAGATAAGACAGTTATAACTGATTATAGATAAGTTAGATAAATTGAACAGTCTTTAGTTTTCAATTTTCTGGGAAGGCCAATCTTACTTTTATATGTATTAATGAGAGTTTTTATCACCTCAGGAAGTAGGAGGTTTAGAATTCTACAATTCCCTCTTTGGAATGACTTCCAATTCTTCCATCGTTTATTAAGTAATCAAGCTCAGAGAGTTTGTTTCTGTTTGGGTTATATGTTGATAAATGTGCGCTGGACAAAGGCCTTAGGCTGTGCATTTCAGGAGACTGATTTATGATGACCCAATGGCTGTTGAGCCACAGTGACAATGTTACCATATTAATGTGTCCTCTAAAGTCAAAAAACATTTAAAAATAAATAATATGGGAGGGTTGCCCATGGGGAAGAAATGAAGTTCTTAAATCAAAACTCATGCTTGCTCTAGAGTTTTGGGGATTAGCCACGTGGCCATGTTACAGCCAATCATAGGAGGCAGTGAAGCAGGTTAGGTGTGGGGACACATCCAGTACCATCAATGTTCAAGTAGAGACCCACTAACCCTTCCTTCTTTCCCCATTTCTCCCGTTTGGAACCTAAACGGCTATCCTATTCCCATTTCACCATTGTATTTTGGAATTACATAACTTGTCCTAGTTTCACACGTTCACAGCTGGAGAGGAATTTTGCTTCTGGATGAATCGTAAGTGAGTCTCACCATATCTGATTTAGATAAATAAATGAGACTTTGGACTTTAGAGTTGATACTGGAACACCATAAGTCTTTTGGGCTGTTGGGATAGAATAAATGTATTTTGCATGAATAAGGACATACTTTTGGGGGGTGGCAGGAGTGGAATGTTATGGGCTGAAGGTTCTCAGTTCACTGCCTACATTCCTGGAATCTTGAGATTTCCTTTTCTTTATGGAGAGTTCAGCTGTTTATGTAAAAAAAAAAGTTTGTTTTATTTTACAAAATATTTCTGGATGTTTATATTTAGTGGGCTTTCAGATTTCTTGGTCAACGATATTTCAGAATCCTTTTTAAAAAATTGTTTCACATAGAAATTTTTAATCACACACACAAAAGTAGAGAGAATAGTACAATGAATGCCCATGTGCATTCAACATTTTGTCAATTTCCCTCAGGTTCTTTTTTAAAGCATTTTTTTCTAGTGCTTCTTGTAGTAGAGTTTAAACTTGCTCTCATAATTGAATTGAGAGAGGGTTTGCTCTCTGCATTGTTTGCCCAGAGACAGCTAGTTTTTACTTAAAATATCCTGCTTCACTAGTTTTAAGAAATCACCTGGAGAAAGCAAAGGCTTTATAGAGCAATATGTTACATCTTATTTTAAATATTTAATTCATTATCATTAAAATACATATTTTTTCCAATTATAGGAAATTTCCAATTATAGGAAAATTACCATGCCCCCTGAAACAAATTGATTCAGCATTCCCCTCTTGTACTTTTTGGGTTGAGTATTCTATGCCTTCCACTTTATCCTTCAGGTCTCCACCTCTCTAGGTTATCGTTATATCCGCTCCATTCAAACCTGGGCATTCTCATTAATTTTGACTCTGATCTTTGCTATTCCAACTCTATACATTCATTTCCATGTTTAAGCTTCCTATGTTTCTCCTTTTTAGCTTTATTAATTATTGCAGAGCCCTCTATTCCAGTTACTTCCATCTCCTCCTAACATGAAAATGGCAGGGAATGGAGAAGTTTCAGAATTTACATTTTCAAGGCCAGCGTTTCACACAGAGTCCTATTATTTTTGGGCATCTGACAAGTGAATTGACATAATTGGTAACAAGTAGGAGAAAAATATTATAAAATTTCCTGTTAATATCTTCTTGATAAAGAAGACACACTTTTCTTATTGCACAACAAATGTCTTCAGTTACAATTGGCTACATCCTCCAATCTATCCACAGTAGAGATATAGTATAGCCATTAATATCTTCTTGAGAAACTCCCTACATATCAAGGAATCAAATGACTGACCCATAAGGGATTGGCCTGACTATGTGCGCTATAATTTAGAAGCCGGCATAAGGCAGCAAACATTTGAGCACAATAGTTGGAACACTGGCATTAGAACATGTTTTCTCTCTTGGCTAAACTTGGGAGAGAAGGTCAGGGCATGGGCTCCTCACCAGTCCGAGTGTGGGCAGTTTCCCTGGAGAAATGTGAGTCTCCAAGCTGGAGTTGAAACGCAGTTGGACAGACACATCTGGTTTCCCAGGAAGAGGCACTTCTTTCATGCAATGTTTGAGAGGGTGGACAAAACCAGGAATGCTTGTGTGTTTGGTTTATCCCTGCTCTGGCACCTTAAAGTCATATAAAAAGGCAGAAGTCCTCTGACTGAATTGGAGTCCCCCCACAGCTTTTAAAACGATCACCTTATTTCTTACCCTAACGTTATGGAGAAATCCTGGGACTGCTACTCCAATATTCCTGTGTGGAGAGTTACAGAGGTTCCTGGAGGGAGGATTCCTCTAACCATTGGCCGGCCTTCATAAGCTGCTGCCCTTGTAGTTGCAAGGGGCCCTGAGCATGGAGGGACACCACACTTTGTTCAATGCTTTGCTGTTGAAGTTATTAACAGTAATATAAATAAATGTAAATATGATGAATCATATAATATATATAAATAATTTTGAACAAGCAGCCCCACATTTTATTTTACCCTGAGTGCCCCAAATATGTACCCATTCTGCTGTTGGGTTTTTACTGTGATTGGACCAACTTCAGTATCGTATCTGCCCTTGAACTAAAGGCAGAGCCAGGCCATGTCATGAGCTGACTGTCATTGGCCAGTCAGGTACCACACATGGAGTTGAGGGTAGGAAAGGCCTCCCAAATTTCATGGCTGCTATTCAGTTAGGGACTTGGGGGAGTTTATGCTTAGGGTATAACCAACCAGAATTCTTCCACTCCTCCCTTCCTTTATTTTGTTGAGTAGTTGCTCAGGTTTTACTTTTACTTTCTCACCTTACATTGCCTTGAAATAAGATAGAAAGGATAGTTATTTCAAAGAAGAAGCAGTGTGTCATATGTATTCCAAAAAACAATACCAGAAATTTATCTTACTATTTCCTTTTGAGTATGGAGCACATACGTTCCTTTACAATGTTATTCTCTGTAAAATCTTCCTTTGCAGAAACAGAGAGTAAAAAGGTAAACATCGGCTCATTTTGAGCCTGACTTGTTACAGATTTTAACTTTAGAGAATTCTGAGTTAGAGAGGGTTATCTGAATGAGCATTTTGCAAATATATTCAGAAGCACAGTATCTAGCTGGTATAGTCCAGACCTTAATATGCTGCTCTGTCCTGTCATTCATTCCTCCAGCACTTAACCCATAAGTATTACTTACTAAACCTAAAATGGGATTCCCAATAAAACTACACAGGGCTGGAAAGTCCACTGAAATCTCATTGCCTTTGTGAGCAGTGAAGTTTAAAACTAACGGTGAGGTAGTGATTTTACAATAAAGCCTGCCCTTAATGAACATAATGTGCCACTAGGTCATTTCTTATATTCTAATCCTTGTAGAATTTATTTTTACCATCGCTGGCATAAAAAACAAATAATTTTTATATGTATGAATGTATATTTCAACTAAATAATAAAATGTGTTCTAATTTCAAATTCTTATTTTTAAATTCCACAGCACTAAGCCCAATGACTTTATTAAATAGACACTTAGTAAATATTTTCTCAGTGAGTAACTAATGGTTTTAATGGTTTTAAATACTTAATGAGTGTTTTTTGAAAATATAATACTCAGAAATGTTTTAGCAAGTAAACAAAACTAACTAATGACACTTTGAATTTTGATCCTATATACTGGGGGTGCCAAAAAATGTGTACACATTTTAAGATATGTTATCTATGCTCAAACAGTAGTTTGCCATAATCAGAAGTGTCTGGACGCTGATGGTAACCACTTTCAGCACCTCTTGTAATTGCAGAAGTCAAACGTGGCTTGTATTCATCTTTTGTTACCGGTGTATATTGAATATTACAATTTTAATAGTTTTTTCCTTTCTTAAAAAGTGTATACATTTTTTTTTGCACGCTCTGTATATTCGTGAGTAATTATTCCCTCTATAGATGGACACATCTTGGGATACAGAGCAAAGAGGCAGAATGAAAGCTTAAAGTCTCGCCTAAATTTTCTTACCTATATAACATGGATACAGCTATCTCTCTTATCAAGTTCATAGAGTTTTTGTGAGTCACAAATGAGATATTAGTAATAATAGCAAAAACTTTTATAGCGTATTGTATGTGTTAATGATAGGTACTTTGTAAACATCATTTAATTTTCACAATAACCCTATAACACAGATTTATTATCCCCATTTTGCAGGTAAGAATCTGATAAACAGAGAAGTTTAGTAACTGATTAACAACAAAGGCTACATACATATAGAACAAAAAAGACAGGATTTGAATTAGACTGTGGAACCACCATACTATGTATGGGAAAGATGTTTTACAAACTAGAAAGTGCAATACAAATTTAAGTTATTGTTATTATTCAATCATTCATAATTCTAGGATAGATAATTATATGGGGACAAGATGTGTAGTTCTTTTGCAATTAATGAAAAATGATAGATAAGGGTGTGACAGCTGAAATATTACATCTTATTTAGTTCTATGGAATATGAATAATTAATTTACAATAAAATATTGACCTCTCACTGTGTTAGAATGCTTCCATGGTAGATATTTGTTGAATGAATGAATTACACCAGGTTATGAGACTTTAGCTACCATTAAACATCTTAGAATCAAGTAGTATGGCTGTGTGTATATGATGATAGGAGAGAATTATAGATATATATATATATACATGTGTGTGTGTGTGTGTGTATATATATATATATATATGGTATGTATGTATATATGTAGGATGTGAAATCTTGAAGCTTGGCAAAAGAGTTTACCAAAAGACTTGAGGTTGCATTAAAAATGTTAATATATGTGATTATATAGAAAATATTATATAGATTATATAGAATATATAGAATATATGTGAAAATATTACATAGTTTATATAGAATATATGTGATTATATAGAAAATATTAAACCTCAAACCTCATGCTTCTTCTGGAAAAAGTAGCTAGCTCTTAACTCTGGTAATTTAACGTAGCAATGAACTAGGTTGTCTACTTTCTTTTTTTGCATAAATTAGCAAGACACCAACTTACCTATTCTTTGATTACATGTGTAAAGACTTTGTACAAATGTAACAATTGACTCATTAAGAAAATGGGTCTTACTTTTCTTTTTTATTTCTTTTATGAGAAATAAAATACTTACCATGTTTGGATACAAAGATGTTTATAGAGTTAGTTAGGAAGCCAGGTTCTTCACAGAGAGGCCATGTCTTCCGCTGTCCCTTATCTCTTTGTAACCCTCTTTCCGGTCTCCTAAGAACATGCTATCTTTTCAGATTGGTTTTTCCCAGAAATCGTGCTGGCTAAATGTTACTTTTCATGGGAGTTATCTAGAACAGAGAATGACCTTCATTATTCCACTCTGCTGATGTAGTCCTGGCCTGGGCTGACTTGGTGGTGCAGCCAGAAATAGCATTTCCAATCGAATTGGTCCCTCAGTGAGGATGGGGAACTTATTTTGAATAGCAGAGTCATTGTTTTCTTTGAGAAGGTTTAGTTTCTACCAATCTTGGAGAAGCAGCTCTAATGCTGGAATCCAAAAAGATTCATCAAAATATTTTATAATGAATGAAGTAAATTTACAATTTTTAAAATGGAGTAGTATCTTTGACAGAACAATGCAGTGGGAGAAAAATAGGCTATGGGATCAGAAAGACTTGGCTTCAATTTCAACTCTGCATCTTAAAATGTGTGTAACCTTGCATACTTTGTCACCCTCATTGAGTCTGTCTCGTCATCTGTAAAATGGGAATAAAAACAGTTTTTTCATAGGATTGTGGGAAGGTTAAATAAAGTTCTACATATAGGCTAGCAAACAACCAGCCTAGAAGGTTCTCAAGGATATTTTATCTATTTCCTTATCTTTAAATTGTTTGATCTGACTATAAAACAATAAGCGGAAATAAAATTTTAAATATATTTTATATTTAAACAAAACTTAAATAGATATTAATGGATTACTTAGGCTTTTACTGCAAAGTAAATTTATCTCATTCTAGTCTCTCTCTGAATTGTATATTTTTCTTGCTGAAGGTGCTAGTGCTGTTGAAACATCAGTTGAACATCAGCCTTATGAAGGCATTGTCTTAAATTCTTTATCTCCATTGACAAATTTGATCCTACAAACCTGTGATTAACATTATTATTATTTAGATCTCACAGATTAGGAGGTTTTAAAGGTTAAGTAATTTCCCCAAGATCACACAGCCTTGTGGGTGCTGGAGTTTGGACCCAGGTTCAATGTAGTCTCCTGGCTTCTCTTTCTCTCTCTCAGAGTAAGCTAGCTTTTACCTTGATAGTTTACGGTGTTTGCTCCTACTCTTATCAGGCACAAGGATTATTTTTACCCCCATTCTCCTCAGAGCTCTGCAGCACTCTATCATACAGGTGCTCATGTATTCATCCTTCTGCAGCCTTTGTAACTTGTAAGCACATCCTCCTTTTTTCTCTGCTTATGGTGAGGTCACATGTTAAAAGCGATTGAGCACGCGTAAGGGTAACAGACCATACCTTGTGGAGGATAGGGAGAGCAACTCTCCTCTTTTACTTTGAACTGCTGCACTATAGTCCAGAGGGGCCCAAGATTGGAATCAATCTGGAGGAGGAAAAATGATGGGATGACTCCCTATGCTACGGGAAGTTCTAGGGAACAGATTATTAAGAATAGTAGCAATATTAGCCATTTACATTAGTGCCCTCAGGTCTCAGATACACTGGCTTTTTTATATGTACTTCCATCTTGTTTGATAAGAAACCTTTTAGTGTAAAGCCTTTGTTCCACTTAATCTCCTCATTCATTCAGTGATTAACTCTTGGGTACCTATTATTTGGTATCCCCGTGGTTTCTAGTGACAAGACAAAGTCTCTACTGTGATGTGGGAGAATACTGAGAATAAACAAATAAATAAACAAGATCCTATCAAGTAGTCCTAATGCAATAATGAAAATAAAACAGGATAATGTGACAAAGAGGTGAGGAGCACTTGGGATGGGATGCTTATGGCAACTTTTGCTGTCTCCTACGAAGGCTGGTTCTCTGAAGCAGCCTCTGCTGTGGCTCCCTACTCCTGCAGGGTGATAGACCTGCCATGATTGATCAGTGAGAAAGGAGTTTCTTCTCTTTGATGTTCTTATTTAACGGCCATGAATCCTCAGTAAATAGGAAATGATAACAACTTAAATATTATAATAGGAACAGTGAAGACAGAAAGCAACAAGCAAAATGCTTGAGCACGAATATGAATGATTGAAAAATCAAAAGACTGTGTGAAATTGCTTCTGGGCACCTGAATTTTATATTTATACCACTTAAATATTTAGTTCTAGTCTATTACTTAGAGGAAGAATTCACCTTATAAATGAATAGTCCTTAATTCGTTCTAATAAGAATAGATTTATTTTGATGTCAGTCTTTCCTTACGGAGGCATGTCTGCTACTTCGGTTTTTGTTGAGCATTAGGTTATGACTTCGTGTGTCAATGCCAGACACCATTTGCTTGTTTTCTGTCTCCCCCGACTAGACTATAAACTTCCTAAGGGCTTGTTCTACATGGTATATTTTGCTCTGCCCCATGAGCAGTACTTGAAATATTCAATAAATATTTGTTGAATGAGCAGTGATGAAGACTCCACCTGCCTCTGTAGAACTCATGGGGCCAAACCACAGTGATATAAACCCAGGTGAGAAGATGCCTTTAACTATAATATAATGTTTCGATTATGGGGGCAGTTGTTGGAGGAAAGATCCTTGGATTTGGGATGGGATGACTTGAATTGAATTCCAGCTTTACTGTTTATTAGCTGCATAAATCTTGCAGGAAATTACTTATCCTTGTTTCCTCAGCTGTGAAACAGTAACTTGCAGGGAAGACAAATGTGCTGATGTATGAGAAAGGGCCGAGGACAATGCTGAAGTGTTATAGTTGTTCCGTAAATAATGAGGATAAAAATATGCCGATACAAGTGGTGAATGTGAGAAGGCTCCAAACAGTCGAACCATAAAAAAACTAGAATTTAATGTAAGGAGGAGGGAATAAAAGGTATCATCTGAGAAGCAGCAACAAAATTACAGATAGACTGGATGAAAGGAATGAAAAATAAAAATTTTTGAAAAAGGCCAGCTCTGTCATGAACTTTCTTCCCAAACCACTGGAAAGGGCTATATACGGAGAACTTTCCTTTCCAATCTCATCAAATTAAGATCTGGAAGACAAGCAAATGTCACCCACAAGGGAGTCCTGTGAAGGAAATTCATGAGTTAAAATGGGTCAAATTTAGGTAAATTAGGACAAACCAACTGTGCTTTGATAAAATATTGCCCGCTGATGCAATGGAATTCTTATTAGTAGCCCTTCAATTAAAGGTGCAATCATACGTACGAAGTCAACAAGGTTACCAAAGTTTCTCGGTAGGTTATTAGACAAAAAATAGCAAAATACTTTAGAAAGTTAATACTTCATTATTTTTAATTTGAGAAGTTCTTTCCTGTCAAATTACAGTGTTATGTCATATAATCATGATTTAGGTACTATTTGCTTCTATTTAAAAACAATTTTTTAATTTGATTTTAAGGGATTTTTATGCACTGTTGAAATAAATTCTGTGTAGATCAAAATCAAATACAAATATTTAGTAGATTGCCCTGATTAAAAACGAGATCATTTGTAATTAAGGCATGGCAGAGAATGTGAGTGTTGTAAAAATCATTAATGTAAAAACTCAGTGCAGAAATGTCTAGTAAGTGAATCAGCATTTTTTTTCTTAACCACTACCAAACTGATTTGCTAAATAAGATTGGCTATCAGTATCATTTTTTTGAACTTTAATAATTTTTTTACTTTTCAATTACAGTTGACATACAATATTATATTAGTTTCAGGTGTACAACATAGTAATTAGACATTTATATAACTTATGAAATGATCACCTTCATAAATCTGGTACACATTTGACACCATACATGGTTATTACAATATTACTGACTATATTCCTTATGATATACTTTACATCCTCATGACTATTTTGTAACTTCCAATTTGTACTTCCCCTTCACCTTTTTCACCCACTCCTCAACCCCCCTCCCATTCAGCAACCATTAAAATGTTCTCTGTATCTATGAATCTGTTTCTGTTTTATTTGTTCATTTATTTTGTCCTTTAGATTCCACATATAAGTGAAATCATATGGCATTTGTGTTTCTCTGTCTGACTTATTCCACTCAGCACAATACCTTCTAGGTCCATCCATGTTGTTGCAGATGGCAAGATTTCATTCTTTTTATGGTTGGGTTATATTCTATTGCAAGTATATATCACCTCTTCTTTATCCATTCATCCATTGATGGACACCCAGGTTGCCTCCATATCTGGGCTATTGTAAATAATGCTGCAATGAACATAGGGATGCACATATACCTTTGAAGTAGTGTTTTAGGTTTCTTAGGATAAATACCCAGAAGTGGGATTATTGGGTGCTTCTTTGTCTCTTGTTATAGCCTTTGTTTTAAAGTTTATTTTCTTTGGTATAAGTATTGCTACCACAGCTTTTTGCTTTATTTTGTCTCCAGTTTCATGAAATAGCTTTCCCATTCCTTTACTTTCAGTCTGTGTGTGTCTTTCCAACTGAAGTGAGTCCCTTGTAGGCAGCATATGTAAAAGTCCTTTTGTCTTATCCATTCACTCACCCTGTCTTTTGATTGGAACATTTAATCCATTTACATTTAAAGTAATTGTTAATAGATATGTAGTTATTGCCATTTTATTATTCATTATTTTTATCTTTTTTCCCCCCTTATTTTTCTTAAAGAAGTCCCTATAACATTTCTTGTAATACTGGTTTGATGATGATGAACTCCTTCAGCACTTTCTTGTCTGGGAAACTCTATCTGTCCTTCAAATCTAAATGATAGCTTTTCTGGTTAGAGTAATCTTGCTTTTCATCACTTTGAATATTTCATGCCAATCCCTTCTGGGCTGTAAAGTTTCTGTTTAGAAATCAGCTGACAATCTTATTGGAGCTTTCTTGTAGGCAATTAACTGCTTTTCTCTTGCTGCTTTTAAAATTCTATCTTTGTCTTTAAGCTTTGGCATTTTAATTATGATGTGTCTTGGTATGGGCCTCTTTGGGTTTATCTTCTTTGGGACTCTCTGTGCTTTCTGGGCTTGTATGTCTATTTCCTTCTCCGGGTAAGGGAAGTTTTCTGTCATTATTTCTTCAAATAGGTTTTCAGTTTCTTGTTCTCTCTCTCTTCTCTTCGGTGCCCCTATGATGTGAATGTTGGTCCACTTGCTGTTGTACCAGAAGCCCCTTAAACTATCCTCATTTTTTTGGAATCTTTTTCTTTTTGCTATTCTAAGTGGGTGTTTTCTGCTACTTCATCTTCTAAATTGCTGATTTGATCTTCTACTTCATCAAGTCTACTTTTGATTTCCTCTGCTATGTTCTTTATTTCAGTTATTGTATTCTTCATTTCTGACTGGTTCTTTTTTATGTTTTCTATCTCCATTTTTATGTTTCCTTTGTTGAAGTTCTCACTGATACCACTGAGCATCCTTATAACCCGTGTTTGGACCTCTGCATCTGGTAGATTGCTTGTCTCCATTTCTTTTAGTTCTTTTTCTGGAGCTTTGGTCTGTTCTTTCATTTGGGACATGTTTCTTTGCCTCTCCATGTTGGCTGCTTCCCTGTGTTTGCTTCTATGTATTAGGTAGAGCTGCAAAGTCTCCTGGTCTTAGTAAAGTGGCCTTATGTAGTAGATGTCCTGTGGGGCCCAGTGTCTCAGTGTCCCTGGTCACCTGAGCCATGTGCTCCAGGTGTGTCCCTTGTGTGGGTTATGTGTGCCCTTCTCTTGTACTTGAGCTTTAGTTGCTATTTGCATCTCAGTGGAGAGATTGAACCTTGGGCTAATTTTCTATGAGGACAGGCTGTTAGTACAGTGAAGGAGTTGTTGTGCAGGGGCTGACCCTACAGAGCAGGATGCACTTTAGCAGGGCTTTGATGCCTGCCCAGTCTGCCCTTCGGGTGTATTATCCTTAGAGGCAACCAGGTGGTGCTCCAGCTTGGTCTGGCCACTAGTCTTGCTGGCCCACTAGCGTGCTGGGGATGGGCCTTGCCACAGGCCAAGTTTGACAGCAGACTGTGCACTCCCTGGGGCAACCTGGAATGAGCCACAAAGCAATCTGCAGATGGGCACCACGTGCGTTGGGTTTGGAGGTGACTTGAGAAGCCAAGTCATGAACTGAGGCCGGCTGTCACTAGTGCTGGGCTTAGGGCTGCTCAGCAAGAGGTACGGGGCATGCCAAGGCCAGATGCAGCTTGTTTGTTTTTTTGAACCTTTGAGAGATTTTAGGAAAGTCTGCAGCATGAGCCAAGAGAGGCTGTATGTAAAAGGCACTGGAAGTGGCTTGGGTATGCCTGCAAGTTGGATGGGGCAGAGTCTCAGGAAATCACCAGGGGACAGTGAACTTTGTTAGCCAGGTCAGTGGAGACTCAGATATGGTGGCTGTCTATGTCTGCACACCGGAGTGGGAGAGGACTCAACAAAAACAATGGATTCTGCCAGCACTTCTGTCTGGAAGGTGGCTGCCCCTCCAGCCTGCCCTGAAGCCAGACAGTTCATTTTCTCCATGTATGTTGCTGGCATCTTTTAAACTGATGCCCCAGCACTGGAGGTCAGTGCTAGCAATTTCGTTAGTAAATCCATGTGTGGGCCCTTTAAGACGAATGCCTGGAGCTGCAGCTGTCCTCCATCTTACTCAGCCACAATACTCTCTGGTTTTCACAGCCAGAAATTATGAGAACGTCTCTTTCCAACATTGGAACCCTGGGCTATGGAGCCTTGTGTGGGGCTGTGATCCCTCACTTCTCCAGGGGGATCTCTGCCGCTGAGATATCCCTTCCAATTTTTAACCACCACATGGATGTGGAACCGGCCCTGTCCGTGTCTCCACCCCTCCTAACAGGCTCAAGGTCACTTCTTCTGTATATCTGTAGTTGTAGGATCTGTTCAGCTAGACTTCAGATGATTCTCAATGATGGTTGTTCTGTGGTTTGATTGTAATTTTGATGTGGTCGTGAGAGGAGGCAAGCACAGCATTTATCTACTCTGCCATCTTGACTGGAAATCCGGGTATCATCATTTTAAAATTAGCTACTCATGACATTTGATAGAGTGCACATTAATTTAGAAAAGTAAACCATTTATTCTTAAGTTAATTTTTGCATTATAAAAAGCATATGAATAAGAATTTCTAACTACACATTACCTAATTTTAGAAGTAGGAAAAAAAAACACAGAGTTTATCATAATTTCCAAATGAACATACAGAAAACCTTACACCAGACTATTTTTCCTTCCTAATTCTACTGTCTAGAAATATTAGGAGTGTGATATGTGTAGAAAAACCCCCAATTAGATCTAGAAATAATTGAGTCAGATTAAGAAAACAAAATAAAATTGATAACTTATCTGAACTCCAAGCAGCACTTTATTTTCATATTTTAATTTTTTCCTCAAATTGGGACCTATGTTACAATCAATGCCTACTCTGAAAATTTGTTGTTTGTTATTTGTTATTAAATCATGTCTTATTAGCAATGGTGTTTTAGAATTAAAGAGTTAATAAGAATAAAGATTTCTGTTTTCCTAGTTATACATTATATCAAGAAGCAATTTTTTTCTTCAGATCTATTTCTAACTTTTCCTCTCTATTCTCCCCACTTGAAGTAACTCTTATTTAAAAGAAGATACACAATTTGAGTATGATATCTATATGAACACTATCATTAATTACATCCATTGTATCTTTTACACATTCTTGCATCGCACCTCTAACTTCTACTTTCTATTAGACTGAGTAGGAAGTTCTCAGGAAAGAAAAAACAAACTTCCTCTCTTTTTTCTATCCTATGAAAACGAAGTTAGATGGAGTAGCAACGATAAATGAGTCCATTTCCAAAAATACCCTTCCCTTTCCCCACAGAAAAATGGCTCTGCATGGTTCACAGCATGTAGCTGGCTTATGAAAATTGATTGCCCCTGATAAGAATGTGCAAAATACAACACTAGATTTATGTTTCAAAGACAATTCTTTTTTTTTTTTAATTTATTTTTAATTTATTGGGGTGACAATTGTTAGTAAAATTACATAGATTTCAGGTGTGCAATTCTGTATCACATCATCCATAAATCACACTGTGTGTTCAAAGACAATTCTAAGAAAAGGTAATATTTGACATGCGTGCTGAGGCAGAAGGGATGATAGGAAATTTGCACAATTACTTGAATATGAAAAATTTGAGGTCACGAGTCTTAAAGAGTAATTTCCTTTTATATTTGTTGTCTATGAGCAAATTCTCAGTGAAGTTTGAAGTCTTCTTTCTGCCCAGAATCAAGTTTTTTGAACTTTTTTGGTCACATGTCATTATGATTCTTAGTGTTTTCAGTTATTTTTCTCCAGTAGTACATATGCTTCCTGCCAATCCAGACCTTATGTTTTCATTGTAAATTCCCTAATCATTCACCCTACATTAAATTCTTGCTGTTTTGAATTTCTTTGGTATTTGCTGTGTTATTAACAGCTGTGGTGTAATGGGAAGAGTGTTGTCCTAAGAAAGGGACTGTGTATCAGTCTCACTTCTGTTAATGACTGTGTATCCTCTGAAAATCACTTTTTGTCTATTTGCCTACCTATCTCTTTGTCCATCCATCCTCCCATCCATTCATCATCTTTCTACTTACCTACCTACCTACCTACTTACCTATGAGAGCCTTAGTTTCTTCATTTACAACAAGAGGATATGCATTACATTTTAAGATTGTATTTTACAATATGACAGTGCTTTGGAAAACTTTAGAAAACCATTATACAAATATAAGATATTATTATTTATGTCTATACCAATTATTTTGCGACTTAGCTTTAAGGTTTCTTACCATTATTTTAATCATTTTCTGAGTATAGGTTCTTTTTTTTCCCCAAGGAAAGTTGTTTTTATAGGGGGAAATATCTTTTTTGTTTTTCTTCTGTGCAACTCACACTGTCAACTAAAATGCACTTCTCCTCACTGTATTGTCTTTTTCAAATGATCTCTCAAAATTCACTGTTTTCCATGTGGGATTATATCAAACTAAAAAGTTTTTTCACAGCAAAGGAAACCATCAATAAAACAAAAAGGGATCCTACTGAATGGGAAAAGATATTTGCCAATGATATATCTGATAAGGGATTAATATCACAAATCTATAAAAAACTCACTCAACTCAACTCCAAAAAAACAAACGACCCAATTAAAAAATGGGCAGAGGACTTGAAGAGACATTTTTCTAAAAAGGACATACAGATGGCAAACAGACATATGAAGAAATGCTCAACCTCACTAACCAGCAGAGAAATGCAAATAAAAACCGCAATGAGATACCACCTCACCCCAGTCAAAATGGCTATCATCAATAAATCTACAAACAACAAGTGCTGGCGCGGATGTGGAGAAAAGGGAACGCTTGTGCACTGTTGGTGGGATTGCAGATTGGTGCAGTCACTATGGAAAACAGTATGGAGGTATTTCAAAAATCTGAAAATGGAACTACCTTATGATCCAGTAATTCCACTCCTAGGTATCTATCTGGAGAAATCCAAAACTCCAATTCAAAAATCTTTATGCACTCCTATGTTTATTGCAGCCCTATACACAATAGCCAAGACATGGAAACAACCGAAATGCCCATCAGTAGATAACTGGATTAAGAAACTGTGGTACATTTATACAATGGAGTATTACGCAGCCATAAAGAAGAAAGAAATCTTACCATTTGCAACAACATGGATGGACTAGAGAACATTATGTTAAGTGAAATAAGTCAGACAGAGAAAGATAAGTACTATATGATCTCACTTATATGTGGAATCTAAAGAAAAGAAAAAGTGAATGAACTAATCAGAAACAGTTTTGGAGACAAAGAGGAAAAACTGAGGGTTGCTAGATGGGCGGGCGGGGGT